>NW_015151176.1:204347-210523 GCF_000732505.1 Cyprinodon variegatus
GGCCTCAGCAGATGGCCGCTCACACTGAGCCTGGTTCTGCTGGAGGTTTCTTCCTGTTCAAAGGGAGTTTTTCCTCTCCACTGTCACTACAAGCATGCTTAGTGTGAGGGATTGTCTTTGCATGCAATCAGCTGATTTTCCTTAGATACAAAACTTTGAATCAATTTTACTCGACGATCTGGTGAACTGTAAAGTGCCTTGAGATGACATGTTGTGAGTTGGCCCAATATAAATAAACTGAATGGAATAGAATATTATCTAATTATCTTATTTTAAGAGTAAAAATACTAATTCCATTGGCAAATCCTCTTATTTACCTGCTCAAATTCAGGGTAAATACACTTAAGTGTTTACTTCTTTCTGGATTGTTTGTGCAGTGTAGAGCCTGGAGCATCTTTATATCCCCTCCTCTATCCAGAGTCACATATTTGATTACAAAATCATTATTAATATGGACATTAAAGGCCTCTATTAGAACCGTGTGAATTGCTGAACAGTATTGATTTATTTAAAGTCGGGCATGACCAAAAAACAAGGACTTTATTTTTAAAGTAATTCTGTTGAAGGATGGTTGCGAAGCATCGTCTGACTCTATTTATTATTACTTTTGTCAGATTCAAGTGTTTTCTTTGACATTTTAGTTTTTTTCATTAAAAAAATAAATTTCTGTAGATCCAGCGGTCCCTCTGGAGCCAAAGTTCTGCTCTTTCCTTCCAGTTTTAGTCGAGTGTTTTCATTTAAACAGGAACCCAGTGGAAGAATGTGTCTGCGAGCCATCACACCTCCACCGCCATGCTTCAGGCTGCTGCTGCTTTTGAACACAGCTCTGTTTTACGTTTGTTACCCTCCTGATGTTCTGATGTGTTCTGTCAGGACGGAGAGGCTCTGGAAGCAGGGACCAAAAAGTTTGAGGATCTGGAGTTCCAGCAGCTGGAGAGAGAAAGCAGCCTGGAGGAGGAACGCGAGACCATCAGCCAGCAGCTTCTGCAGGAGAAGGCGGAGTACCACCGCAGCGTGGCCAAGAGGAAGGTGAGGACAGCCGATAAAAAGCTCCACGCTGCGGTTCTGTCAGCTGATGCTGAGGGTCGGGTTCCTCTTCTGCTCTTAGGAGAAGGTTTCCGCTCTGGAGAAGCAGGCCAACCAGCTCGGCCAGCAGGCTTCCCAGGAGTGTGAGCGGCTGGCCAAGGACCGGACGCTCATGATGCAGATGCTCCAGAAGGTTGGCATCCAGACACGGCCTCAGCGAAAGCCAGGAAACGCCTGGAGGAACTCTAAGCTCTGCTCTGCTCTGCTCTGATTCCCCAGGAGAAGGAGCGGCTGTCGGCTCTGGAGAAGAGATACCAAACCCTGACTGGAGGGAAGAGCTTCCCCAAGTCTTCAAACGCCATGAGGGAGGTGAGTGAAGGGCTGCAGCCGTCCCGCAGCATGCCTGGCCTCAGACCGCCGCTCTGGGGGCTGATTTATTGATTATTACCTGAGTTGGAGCGATGAAGCGTCTCAGACCTGCCGCCATCTTCCCTGCCTGTCGAACAGGAAGCGGCGGTGCACCCCTCCCACTCCCAGACCTCGTCCTCCCCCCTCTGTCAGCTGTTCCCCAGCAGCCCCACAGAGGTAACCCACCTAACGGCTCCTGCATGCCGTAACCCCGGGATGTAATATGGGACGCGTGATTTATCGTCTTTAATGTCGGCCACTGTTGGGGATTTTTAAGTGTTTTGGTATCATTGGATAATTTAAACTGATAATAGAAGATAATAAAAACTGTCAGCACCACGTCCCTCCTCCATGATGTCCAAAGGGTCGGAAAACTTATATCAGCTGAATACAGACAGAAATATCAGCATTTATTCACTTTAATTTACTGTATTAATAGTAGGAATTAATTGGCGTCACAGGCGGGAATGTTTGGAACTCCTGCTTCAAATCAAGCCTCTAGTCTGGGGGTCAGCAACCCGCGGCTCCCTGGAGCTTCTTTAAAATCTATGAAAATGGAAAAAGAGGGATTTTTTTTTTTGTTTATAATATAGTGTGTAGGAGGACAAGAAAAACATTCTTTATGTTTCCGACGCTGTAAAACTCTGTATAATAAATAGATTTAAACATTTCTATTAACAAAGATTTGCGACATAGCCTGCGACATGTTTCATTGCGGTGCCAGGATGAAGGCTGCACTGGTGGCTGCACTGTCATTAAATTATATCAGTTATTTCAAACCGCCGTGTGGAACACCTTATAAACAAAGGACATTCTTTGGAGGACCAGAATGTTCACATTTAGGACAAAGAAGACAGGTGGTTTGAGAGGGGAGTGAAGGAAGCCATATTTGTTAAGAGAGAAACACCAACCTTAAACAGAGGGGGGGGGGACTAGATTTCAGTTTTTAAAAACCTACAATGCAGCGATAGGGTTGATTCCTTCCCGCTATCATCGCAACCCCAAACCCCTTTACAGGGAAACGGAAGACCTTGCCTATTCAGCCAGGCCAACATTTCCCTTTAACGACCCCCCTTTCAGAGACATAGACAGCTATGGGGCATTGCAGGCTAACAAAATAAGCTAAACGACCCCCATTCCAAAGGGGGGGACCCGTTCATCCGTTTCAATTTGCTTGTTTTCTAAACCAAAACAAGGCTTTTTTGGGCTGCCAGTTAAAGCCTGGAACTCAACTCTACTACTGACATTTTGAATTTAAATGGCTTCCTGGATGGGAAGCAAAACGTCTTCAAACATGGAAAGAAAGTCCAGTGGATTGATTTTTAACTTTTTTGGGAATATATATTAGCCTATTTCTGTTATAACAGCCTACGTACCTCATCAAAAGGCTGCTTTTTGCACTGTTGTCCCGATAAGGTGAGGAAAAGCAGATTACCGTAAATTTCAGACTATAAGCCGCGACTTTTTCCCCATTTTTCGACCTTGCGGCTTATATAACAATGCAGCTTATCTATGGACTTTTACAGCTAACGGCCACTAGGGTAATACCTAAATATCTGGATTTTACCATCCACCATGTTGACGTCACATTTGCTTCAACACACAAGTACGGTAGCTGCGCGCGGGGGAATGCGGAGGTCCTACGGAAGCAGACTAACCGCGAGTGGTACGAGACAGAAAGACGGACATTAAACATAAAAAACCTGCAGCTTATAGTCCGGTGCGGCTTGTATATGTACAAATCATGCAATTTAGCTTCTGCGGCTTATATTCAGGTGTGGCCAATAGTCCGAAAGTTACGGTATATTTTTACTGTGGTTTGAAGAGGACTGCATTTGATTTCCACACAGAGGTTTGAAATTACATGAGTCCTATCATGTATATTTCATTTTTTTCCCAAATCCTCAAAATAAAAATAACGCAAATCTAATTTCTTAACTGTATTTCTAAAATTCCGTTGATGCAATAAATCAGAATACATTAACGGCAGTGAAACTATCGTACAGCGGATTAGTCACATGGTGTCATTTTCTCCAGGATGCACTGCAGGGAAAATAAACATTTAATCATGAATTATTTATTATGTATTTAAGCCTATTGGGTCATTTTGATAGATGGCTAATATACACTTCAGGGCCATAATGCTACGTTCACACCGCGTACGATTTCAGCAACAGAAAATCATCTGCTGCTTCCTTTTTCATGCTTGTCCACATTATGGTCAGATACGCTTTTTGATGCTCCTGTAGTGCGTCCAGTAAAGTGTGTCCAGATGCGTCTGATGCTTCTGCTGCTCCTGCATTAACTGGCAGAGAGCGGCTTTGCTATATTTGCTGTGATCAGTGAGTAAAAAGTTGTTTGAATATGTTTAAAGTGACAAAGTCCTCCTGAAAACATGGTCTGTGCAGTCAGTTCATCCAGATTACCATCCTGCCTTCAAAGATTATTTCTCTGTGGGAACCGCTCGCCTCTTGGGGTTTTTCCCCTACTGTTGGTGGCGGCTGGAAGTAGATATTAGCGTTTTTCAGGTATTTGGTATAAACTGCAGGCACCAGGATAATAAAAGCCAACATATTTTACCGGCAGGTTTCTACATTCTAAGTTAATTTAGGCGTTAATAAAGTGTTTCAGAGGAGTGATCATAGCGCTCTGCATCAGCAGTGCTGCGTCTGACTCCCTGCCAGCTCCCAGATCAGCTTCTCTGATTGGTTGATGCGGCGTGTCCAGCAGCAAAAGCTCAATTTTTCCACCTCCAGCAGCTGCTGCTTGTGAAGGCTGTCATGCGCCTCAGATGTTCAGAAGCTCTTCAGCTGCTCCGATGCTTCAAAACGCGTCGCTCCTGCTGCTATAGATGCTGCAGCACCTTTTGATGCACCTTGATGCCCATCAACCATTGACTTTGCATGTAAACCTGCTGCTGAAAGCGCGTACAGTGTGAACGACGTAGCATTAGGCTGATATAAGACGGACAGATCTTTTATTTGTTTTATTTGGTCCAATATGGCTCTTTGAACATTTAGGGTTGCCGACCCCTGGTCTAGTCAAACCTGATTCCAGTTGAGGATCCTCTCAGCTGCTCGCCGTCCGTCAGAACCAACTCTCATCCCATCTGCCTCTGGGTCGGGTTAAGAAGGACGGTTCTGGCAGCTGGACGCCGGCTCCGTCCTGACTGGACGTTAGCTCCGGTGTCGTCAGACCCCATCAGACCAGCGTACCCATAGTACAACGCATGCGTGTGCAAGAAAAATGGGACATTTAAACAACTTCCTTTACATTTGCAGATCAGCTTGTCAACATCTACATACACTTAACTGTTGTATGACAACCTGAGCGGTTAGCTTTTACGTCAGGGTGTGAAATTGCGAACAAAGAAAGTGAGGCTGTCTGTGTTTAAAGCAGTTAACTTTAAGTTCTGTTTAGCGGCTAAAACTTTTTTGTTTATCACATTCCTTCCACTTACAGTGTCAGAAGTATGCAAATCTGACGTCTTCTGCGTGCGTATTGACTATGAGTATGCTGGTCTGACAGAACGCCGGCTGTCTTTCTGTTTCCATGCCACGTTGCGCCATCTGCTGGCTGTGTTTGGCTTTGCGCTGCATGCAGGTCTGCTGTGAGTCAAGCCGTTTTTCATCATGGCGTGTTTGATGGAGGTGGTTTGTGATTGGCTGAAAGTCCCGGATGAACAGAGGATGTTTCTGAGTTGAGGTTTGGTCGTTGGAGCCGTTAGAAGAGGAATGTCAGATGTTTGTCCTGCTTCCTGTTAGCCGATGTTTTCCCTCCTCTCCTCGTCCTGCTGACCTGTCCCTTTCTGCTCCTCCCCATCCTGCTCCCCTATGAAGGAGTATGTGACAGTGGGCCAGTTAAATCACATCTATGGGATGCCCAAGGTGGAGTCCTCCCCTACCTCCCCACTCCGCCAGCCCCTGCAGCCCGGAGCAGTAGACCCCGCCTTCTCTCGCCACGGCTCCTCCCTCTCTCTGTCTGTGGAGGTTTGTCTTCTCCTCCCATCTTTTCCTTCTTCCTCCTGCAGGTTTGTTCATTTCTGTTTGAGCAGCAGACCCTGAAATGCTGCCTGAGTTTAATTAAAGTAGTCAAACCCAAAGTTAAGGCCAGTTTTACACCAACATGACTGAAGAAGGGAAGCAAAGCTGAATCCCAGCCTCAGTGAACCACAGCAGCATCTCAGGGCTGCTTCTGCTCTCTTTCAATGCTTTCTAACGTCTCCTTTTCCCCCTCTGTCTGCTGCTCACCTGCTCTGCTCTCCAGCTGCAGCCGGAGGCCGCTCGGCCTCGACTCGCCAAGCTAGATTTAGAGCAGTGGTACCAGGAGCTGATGGCCGGCTCCACGCAGCTCGGTGCCCCCCCTCTCTCGCTCAGATCGCCGTCAGGCCGCAGACCTGTGCTGCAGGTAGAGCCGCCTCCTCCTGTCCAGGAAACTGTTGTCTGCGTGTGTTTGTTCCTGTTTTTTATGTGTCAGAGTGAGGACCTTTTTCACCAGAGAACTGAAGCCCTGCTGCTGCTCCCCCCCTTCCTGCTGCTCCCCCCCTCCTGCTTTAGGTTTATTACCAATCTGTGAACAAAGGTTAGGTCAAGTATAGGGCTGCAACTAACGATTATTTTGAAAATCGATGAATCGGCCGATTATTCTTTCGATTAATCGATGAATCGGACACAAAATATTTTTTTTATATTAACCTCTTTATTCCAAAATAAACATTTTAGACAGAACAAACAAGCACATAA
>NW_015151176.1:213347-223933 GCF_000732505.1 Cyprinodon variegatus
TAGTTCTTAGCTCTCTTTTGAAGCCAAAACATGCAGCGCCACGGCCAGTCTTTGGGGAACGCTCACGGGTGATCTGTGTGTCGTCTGGCGTTGGATGAGGGGTTGCAGACAGCGAACAAGCTCATTAAACCGACACACAGACGCCCACAATCCTAGCTAGTTGGTGATTCTCCCTCTGGCGTTGTAGTGGGGAATAACATAGCGCAGACCACGCTTCTAAATTGGGCATAAATCTAAAATATCTGCGTCATACCTGCGACACATTGCTGCGGGAGGATAAAAAGCCCTTTAGTCAAACTGAGAGCCGATCCATAATGATGGAGTCCTGCGATTAGCTGGCAGCTCTACCTTTTAGACTCTCCAGTCCACTGTTAAATTAACATATTCTGTATTTTGTTTTAATTTATTTTCATTTTCAAACTACATTTTGTTCCATTACTGTTGCAAAGAACACGTTTTAAAAATGGAAATCGTGAGAAATAAATACAATTCAGAAATGAAATGCTAGAATAGAAAAAAAAGGTTTGGACTGTTTTTACCGTTTACTCCAATTGTTTTTGTTTTTATTTGTTTGGTCAATTTTTTATTTGGAGACTTTATATATAGATTGTTTTTGTTTTTATTTTAGTTTTTCAGATTCTGTTTAAGAAATTCATTATTTTCAAATTTTACATTTTACTGATCAGAGTCTCCCAGAAGAAATTGGATTTTTTCACATTTTAAATGGCAGAATGTGATTTTGGGAAAAAATGATGGAAGAAAATGCACTCCATACAATTCTGTATAAATAAACCGGCAATAGAAAAAAAAAAGAGGAGCAATAAATCAGGCTTCAGGTCCAGTTCAGCGGGTGTTAGTGATAGAGCAGGCTGCTGGGCCCTCATGTGGCCCTCTGGGGGCCATCTGGAGCCCACGCCCCCCGTGTTGGTTCCATCCTGTCCTGTCTGTCGATCTTTACATGGACTGTTTCTCCATTCTGTGTCGGTGTTCCTGTCCATTCGCCATCTCATGCCTCTGATTCCTGCTCCTCTGTTCCTCTCAGGTGTTTCGCTCTAAGCTCGACAGCGATCCCGGCGTTCCTCTTCGTCCGTCCAAGTCTGGCTCCTCGTCCCCCCTGCAGCACGGCGCAGCGACGCTGGGGCGCAACACGAGCTCCAAGGTACGCTGGCGGGTCACTGACTGCTCCAAGAGGACAGATCTTCTTCCAAAGGCTTCATGTATTTCCCTGCTTTGTCTGACTCAGCAGGGCCCCCTGCTGGCAGCCAGCAGCACCGGCAGCCTGCCCAGGAACCTGGCGGCGACTCTTCAGGACATCGAGACCAAGAGGCAGCTGGCTCTGCAGCAGAAAGGTAAGGAGCTCCATCACGGTGGAACGATGCCACCATCAGAGGGAACATTTAGAAGGCACCACTGTTCATTTCAGACCCTGCCTTCATCTGTGTGGCGGGTCGTTAACTCTTCTCTCATCAAATAAAAGCATCTTTTCATCTTCCTACCATGGATCCTGCAGAATAAAGCATGCTGACAGACTAAGGCTTTGCTGATGGACCCACAGCTTGTGAGGCTGAGAACACGGCTAGAAAATGGTGGATGGATTTGATCTGTAGGCTCTGGCGTTCCGGACACAGCGGATCCCTTCCAACCAGACCAATATGGAGGGAAATTTGTTCCATTATTGTTGCAAAGAACATGTTATATAAATATAAATTTGGAGAAAAAAAAAACACAATCGAGAAGTAAAACTTTTCAAACTTTTAATTGAAAAAGTTTTTTTTGTTTTTATAGATTTATGGATTTCATTCTTTACAAGTCTGACTTCTGAGTCCGGCTTTCCTCTGAAGACACATTTCTGTCGGTCTGCTGGACGATAGATTCATCGTTTTTATTGGTCATGAGTGAAAGTTTGGATTGATTATTATCTGGGATATTCATTAAAAAAGTCATTTAAAAGAGACATTTTAAAAAAAGAAAATCAGTTAAAACATTGAAAATAAAATAAAATATGCATTAAATAAAATATGAAATAAATTAGTTTAAAAAAATAAAATCTAAAAAAACAGCAAAGTTGCTCAAAACGTAGTTTTTCAAATTCCCATTTGCAGAACATCCTCTCTGCTACAAGCAGGGGCGGATTTAAGAAATGTGGGACCCTAGGCAAAGACAGGCAGGGGGCCCTCTGAATGGAGAAGACAACACATCAAACAGCCCCATTCTACAGATAGAGAAATGTTAATAGAATAGACATCCATTATCTGTTCTAGGTTGTGTCCCTCTCTTCTTGTCCCTTTCCTTCTTGTTTTCCTCTCTATGTTTTGTACTCAGCTGACTTTTCATGCTGTCTCTAAAGGAATGAAAGATTTTTTCCAAGCACTAAGCTCACTTAGCTGATTGCTCCTTCCTGTGTTTCCAAAAAGGCCAAAGTAAATAACCCAGTCCTTCTTTTCACTGTAGACAAGCCATGATCTGCTTATCTGTTCTCCATTTTTCATTTGGATGAAATAATAGCTGCATGAATCATGACAGCAGACAAGATAGAGGAGAGCAGGAGGCGGGGTTACCAATCTACTCGCTCTGGAGAGCAGAGTTCGCTGCTTTTAGATGTTGTCTCCAAAGTCTCCAGTAGCAGAAAAACGTCGCTGGATTTGGCGCTAGGAGCTTTTTAGAAATCAAAGTGCTAGAGGGGTCTGAAAAGTGGCTAAATATAGCGACTAAAGCGCTAAGTTAGCAACACTGCTCTTTGCATGGTTTGTTTTGAAATAGTTTGCTGCTGTCTGTTTGAAACTTGGGGCCCTAGGCAACTGCCTGGTATTGCTTAATGATAAATCCCCCCCGGTTACAAGACTGGATGAGGATTCCCTCTATAGATTTAATGTAATTGTTCTGAATGTTAGCTCTTTGTTCTTCTCCATCTGAGACTCATCCTACCCTCCTCTTCCTCTCAGGTCAGCAGGTGATCGAGGAGCAGCGCCGCCGCCTGGCTGAGCTCAAACAGAGAGCTGCCGCCGAGGCTCAGTGCCAGTGGGAGGCGCTCCACGGCTCCCAGCCGCACCTCCTGACCCCCTCCTCCACCTCTTACTCCCCCGTCATGGCCGGCAGTCCCGCTCTGAGTCACAGCTCCTCCGGCCCCCCGACACTGGTGCACCACTCCATCCTGCACCACCACCCGCAGTCAGGCGGCGAGCCGCCCTACGACACGCTGAGCCTGGAGAGCTCCGACAGCATGGACACCAGCGTGTCCACCGGGAACAACTCGGCCTGCTCGCCTGACAACATGTCCGGGTGGGTAAGAAGACGGAAACCGTCTAGACTTGGTGTCAGGAACCCTTTCAAAACATCCGTTCGACTCTTTTTGTCTTTTTTTCAAGATGTTTGAAAAATGTTTTTGAAAGGAATATAAGTTAGCAGAAACAAATGAAACCCCGTCTAGACATAGTAGATCTATGTCCCTCAGATATGGAGGCAGACACATTAAACTGCCCAGTCCCAGTCAAGAATGATGGGATACCAGTGGCTGAACTGGTTTCTGTCTACGGAAGCCCAGCTGGCTTTACTGCATTTAAAGGGGATAACTCCTCCCCGCCACTAGGTGGTGCACTCACGTTCACCTGCTTTCATCCTGTAGTGTTTGCTAGCCAGTTGCCATGTCTGCCAATGCTAATGCTAACTATGCTAACCATAGACATGGATGCAGAGTGTCACTACCCGATCCGTCGTACGTGCCAGCAGCTCATTTGCGAATGCGCATCCAGATATACATCCGGGTCGCCCTCTATTTTATTTAGTAAAAAAAGTCGTAAATTACGTCCCGCCCCCCCCCAAAAAAAAAAATTAGAAACCGTACTAAAATATAATATTTTAAAGGTTATTATTTTATTTCCTGAGAAAATAAATGCCTTAAAATCCTGTCTTACCACTCGTCTTTTCCCGATCTGTTCAGGAAATGGGATCCTACGCTACTTCCCGGAGCTAACTTTTTCCTCTTTGGATTTAAACATAAATCTAGTTCTTTTGAGTTTTATGTTTTCCTTTCGTGCTAACATTATGTTATATAGTGCATAGCCTAAATAAAGAAACAACTAAAATGTAGATAAACATGGTTTAATCATATTTTGCCGGACTGCTCTGAGCATGTCCTATGATGACGTCAGAGATTAACGTTTAATGAAGAAAATGCAAAGTAAGCATAAAATAAAGCATAAAAATAGTCTCAGAAAAGTCACAAAACATTTTTAAAAGATGCGTATGAACATTCTTTGGTGAGTTAAGGCTAGAAATTAGTAATTTTAGTACCCTAATGACTATCTGGTTTTGCATCGTGCTTCCGGGACGGATCGGGTGGGTGGGTTGGCCTTGTGCTGCCATCAGTTACAGCGTCCGCCATGTTGGATGGGGAGGATCTGCTGTTAGACTCAGAAAAGCATTCAGAGGGACTTAAACCTGATCATATAAAATATATCCCTAAAATTTAAAATGTATTTTTGTAATTTGTACTTTTTTTTTGTCATATTATTTTGGCTTAATCCTCTAGATATCATCAGCCTTAATTTAAAATTAACAATCCATAGAACATTGCAGGACTGAAAGGGTTCTGCCACTGACTGGATGGATGTTCTCCTGATGTTCCTACCATTCTAATTATTTTTTTTTTCTCGTTATTTTGACTATTGTTAGCTAATCCCGTTTTAAATGACATTATAAGGGTAAAACACTACCCTAGATACGTTTTCCTTATGTCAGAGTACAAGCCAGCGTCCAACGAGGCGTTGTACGTTTCCATGTCTCTGATGTTCACCTAAACGCTAAGCTAATCTGTTCAGAAGGAAAGTAGCTCCAAAATTAGATTTTAAATTGTTATATACAGTTATTTCTCATTTATGCATCACTCCACATGCTATTAATGGAAAATCAGTTTAATGAAAACATCGTAGCTGCGAAGCTTTAACCTGCAATACCCCGACTGGCTGCTAGAACCGGTCAGTTCTTTCTTTATTTATTGCATTATTTATCTTTGGTAACACGGATCCCTCCAGGCCGACAGGTTAGCCGCATGCAGAACCAAAGCTACAGGCTAATATCTGAACCCCTCCCAGAGGCAGAGAGGTGGAGACGAAGCTCCCTGATAAATGAGCGGCCTCATAACGTCCGGCTGATCAATACCCCCCCCACCCCCCGTCGGTGATGAAAGGAGCAGATTTATTGCTGTAATTCCAGCGCTGTTAAAGATTTGTTCTGATCTGTTTGGAGTGAGAATATTTCTGCACACACACTGTGGACATCCTGAACCCTGCAGTAGTTGGTGGTCAGGATGTGAGGCGCTGATTGCCGTGGTAACGGTGTCTGTCTGCCAGCAGCATCGGAGGAGCAGACGTGCTGAAGATCGAGGAGATGGAGAAAATGCTGAAGGAGGCGCAGCTGGAGAAAGCTCGACTCATCGAGTCGCGGGTAAGACCCAATCGGTCCTCAGTGACTGATGAGTGAGTGATGTGTTCCCATCAATGATTCCAGTCCCTCTGGTTCATCTGTGCTCTGAAGGAGAAGCTCAGTGGGATGAGTCTGACCCGACGCCGTCCTGGTGGACACCTTAGTCCAGTCCCAAAGAGCTACCATCCTGTAACTTTTAGATGCATCTCTTCTCTGGCACACTTGAATCTAAATCCTCATTCCCCTCATTCAGCTCAGCAGAGACGTGATAAGGAGCCACTCATTTGATTCAGGTGTGTTAAAAATGGTTGCATGAAAAAGTTGCAGGATAGTAGCTCTGGAGGACTGAACTTCAGCACCCCTGCCTTAGACAGAGCCCCTGCTTCATTCACTCATTACTCAATGGAGAATTATTCACTCATTTGAAAATACAAATCTGAAATGTGCGTCGTGCATTTTGTGTTCTGCATCCTTTACTCACCCACCCCTTTTTACTCACTACCCCTCCATTTGTGGTGCAATTTCTTTTTTTTTTTTTTTATGAAGCTAAAATGTGGCATTCTGACACTATCTGAGAGGGAAATCTTTTACTTTTATAGTCGCCCTAAACGTAAGATGCACTGAAAGCAGAAACTGCGCTGGAGCAGAGGACCATGGTAGCTCTGGAGGAGCTGCAGAGATTCCCGCCTGGAGGCCTAAAGGAAAAGGAATAATCAATGGATTAATTATACCTAAAACTAATACATTCACTGTGATTTAATGAATTTAGCTTTAATTAGTAAAAAAAAAAAAAATAATCACAATCACTAACCTAAAGCATCCATTTCTGCCCAAATATAGTAACACCTCACTCCTGCCATGTTCCAGCAGTGACGTCACGGTGCGGTAAGCCAGAGCCATTCTCCCCGCTTTACCCGTAATATATATCCAACATTTGGAAGAAGAATGTTTTCAAGATGACTTGGATAATAGCGTGTTGTGACAAACACCAGATACAGCACTGGGACTTGATCAACAGCCGATACCGCACCGTGACGTCACAAACCAGTAGGTGGCAGTAGTGTTCTTTGACAAACATGGATGCCTCCAGTAAAGCACATTCACATGAAAATTACTGTGAATTAAAAACACTGATCATTTATTGAACAGGATGGAATAATTTTATATTTAAAGTACTTTTAGAAGTTTGTAATCTGAATATGATCAGATTTTCCTTTAAATTAAGAGATTTTTGTAGAAGTGATAAAAACCATGAACCATGTTCTGCTTCATGGGAACAGTCAGGTGTTTCACTCCTGTGAAGACTAGAGACTAGAAGGCCACCAGAGATTTCGCTCTCATTTGTCCTTCCTTCCATGCGGCCGTAGTCGGCCATTTTTTATTATTTTTTTTTTAGGTGTTTGCGGCACTAGTGTCTCCTTATTGGAAAGTAGGCTGACAGGAAAAGGGTTATAAGACAGGGGGAGAGACATGCGGCAATTCGGATTCGCCCACGTTGAGGACTAGGGCCTCTGTACATGGGTCATGCGGTCTAACCACTGAGCTCCTGAAGCAAACCCAGTGGGTCATTTTGAAATGTGTCCAGCTGGTAGCTTCTGTACGCCATTTCAGCTCCTGATGCTGTTTCAGCTGCCAGCCTCTGGGCGGCTCCAGCAGGGAGCCTGTCCATAAATATATGGATGAAAAGGTCTGATATGTGCTGCAGAGCTGCTCCAAAGATCAAAACAATATTTAATGAAGGACCCCCCCCCCGCCGATACAGGAACGCGAGAGCCTGGCCCGCCGTCAGATGCTGGAGGAGGAGAGGAGGAGGAGGGAGGAGGCGGAGAAAAGGCTGCAGGATGAAGCGTTTCACAGACAGCAGCTGGTGGAGAAGGAGGTCAAGATGAGGTCCAAGAACTTTTCTCAGGTCAGTAACGGGAAACGGGTCTGCATGGGTCCAGATGTGCACATCTGGAAAAACACGTTCAATCAGATTAGACGAAGGGCGCCTCTGAGGCCATTCTAGTCTGACCTGTTCTATTGAACCTGCTGGAACGTTCCGGATCCAAAGGATTCATGTATTTGTTTTGTGCCCAGGCTCGTCCGATGACCCGCTACCTGCCCATCAGGAGGGAGGAGTTTGACCTGCGCTCGCATGTGGAGTCATCGGGCCACAGCGTGGAGACGTGCTACCACGTCATCCTCACGGAGAAGATGTGTAAGGGCTACCTGGTGAAGATGGGAGGAAAGATCAAATCCTGGAAGAAACGCTGGTTCGTGTTCGACCGCCTCAAGAGGACCTTCTCCTACTACATTGGTACGACTCAATCTAAGGGCCTGAAACTGAAATCCTTCACTTTTAAATTCAATTTCAACCAGGAAAAAAATCAGAATGCTTTAACTGCAGAGAATCAAACACAGATTCACTGCTTTGGATCTTCCTGTCAGCTTCAGCATAGATAACCTGGGTAGATGTCACCGACACTGTCGTTAAAACACGTAGCGCTAATGCTGCTATTAGCTACATATGCTAGGCGTCAATTTTAATTTCCAGCAACTATCACTCCAGTGTTCTAATGGTACAATGTGTTTGCTCATTGGCTCAGAGGCTAATTGATGATTAGAAAACCCTTGTGCAATCATGTTCACACATCTGAAAACAGTTTAGCTCGTTACAGAAGCTACAAAACTGACCTTCCTTTGAGCAGATTGAGTTTCTGGAGCATCACATTTGTGGGGTCAATTAAACGCTCAAAATGGCCAGAAAAAGAGAACTTTCATCTGAAACTCGACAGTCTATTCTTGTTCTTAGAAATGAAGGCTATTCCATGCGAGAAATTGCTAAGAAATTGAAGATTTCCTACAACGGTGTGTACTACTCCCTTCAGAGGACAGCACAAACAGGCTCTAACCACAGTAGAAAAATAAGTGGGGGGCAGCGTTGCACAACTGAGCAAGAAGATAAGTACATTAGAGTCTCTAGAGACTAGAGAAGAAGAAGACGAGTCAGAGATATTACAATAGTCTCTTAAATGTCACAACCCCTTAAAAGACCGTAACAAACTTTAAAATAAGCTTTTAGTTAGATTACACACATACTTATTCAGATTAAAAACTATTAAAACTGAATTTAAACTGGATGAGACATATGGAAAGTTATATAGTTTGCTATTAAATACCAATATGATAAACACAAAGTTTTATATTATTGTGTTATAAAATTATATAGTTTATTATTATTATTATTATTCAGAATTTTCAGGATTGCTGTTTGAAAATGAGTATTATTAATGATCTATAGAGGAAAATTTGTTGTGATTTACAAAAGAGAGTAAAGTTTTTTTGGGGTTAATTTTATGTTCATTTTTATTTATTTTTTGTCATTGTCAAGACTTTGTTGTAAAATCGTAGTGAGTGGTAAATTTCTGTTGTATCTATCTAAAGACTTTTTGTCCTTTTGCCAAAACTCATTTATTAAACTTTTCTTTTATCATTATTTATGCATATCTGAACATTTGTTCTTTCATCATTTAATGTGTGTCATAAAAATATATATATATATATATATATATATATATATATATATATATATATTAGAATTAATTTTATTGTTTCATGTGATTAAAATGAGATCTAAGGCGCCTTCTATTCATTCTGACAGCAGCTATCTTAACTGTGGTCCGATCCAAGATGGCCGCCCACTAGGCACTTTGGCCTCGCTGCCGACGGCGTCCAACGAAGCGACTAAGTATATAATGTCTATAGGTTCCCTCAGCATCTGGAGCTGGATCCATTAGAAATACGAAAGTATACGAAACGCCATCAGTGTCTCAGAACGGGTCAGAAAGCGGGTCGGATCAGTTTATCAGACTTTTAATGATCTATGATCTAAACGTGGATCCATCAGAACTGGATGTTAGCTGCTCCTCCATGGCCGACCTCTGGAGGAACCTTTAACGTTGTAGCAACAGAGCGGCGTTCCAGAGACGGTCTGAACCGGTCGCCGCTGTTCCTCGAGCTGGGCGACCCGCTCGCTGTCGGTCCTTTAAAGTCAACCGACGGTTCTGTTTAAAACTGCTTAAAGCGGCACCTTGTTTAAAGGCGGCAGAGCAGGAGGTGTTCTAAGCGGCTCATTGTGATGCGGAGCCAGGGCCGCTGACCTTGAACGCAGCGTAACGAGGTGATCAGCAGGAACCAGCGGCGCTAATTTAGATGCGAAGGTGCGTCAGCCTGCAGGCTGTTTGCAGGCCGCCTGCCTGTTGTTCCTGGAAATGAAGGCGCTGCTCCTCCACCTGCTGCTGCTGCCGGAGTGTTTTTCTGCCTGGAGGTAGAGCGGCTGCCGAGTTCCCCACCGGTTCCTGACTGCGGCTCTGCAGAGGCTGATGAAACCACCTGCAATGGTGAGGCAGAGCGGCGTAAGAAGGCAGGCGAGTGTGAAAACACAATGAGGCAGCAGAGAGGAGCAGAACCGCCTTCATCATCCATCATCACGCGTCGCTAATGGGTCATGATCAAAGACGGGCCGCCGCCGCGCCTAATGAGCGCTTCCCGTGGATCCACACGCCGCCTTCCAGGTGACGTGCGAGGAGGGGGGTGGGCTCGCTCGGCTGGGATGCTGTCAGAACGGATCAGAACCGACCCGCCTTTGACCAAAGCTGATTCTCTCTCTGCAGACAAACATGAGACCAAGCTGAAGGGCGTGATCTACTTCCAGGCCATAGAAGAGGTCTACTATGACCACCTCCGCAGCGCCGCCAAGGTAGGCCAGAACCGGGTCAGAACCACAACCACCAACACAGAAGAGGGGGGGCAATGTGGGTCTGGGGGTGGGATTTAACTCCCTGCTTAATTGGACCGGGCCTAACAGAACAGAACCAGGTCTAAAATAACAGAACCGGTCCTAAAAGAACAGAACCAGGTCTAACAGAACAGAACTTGTCCTAACAGAACAGAATCTGGTCTAACAGAACAGAACCAGGTTTAACAGAACAGAACCAGGTCTAACGGAACAGAACTTGTCTTAACAGAACAGAACCAGGTCTAACAGAACAGAACCAGGTCTAACAGAACAGAACTTGTCTTAACAGAACAGAACCAGGTCTAACAGAACAGAACCAGGTCTAACAGAACAGAACTTGTCTTAACAGAACAGAACCAGGTCTAAGGGAACAGAACCAGGTCTA
>NW_015151176.1:224244-228696 GCF_000732505.1 Cyprinodon variegatus
AAGAACAGAACCAGGTCTAACATAACAGAACTGGTCCTAAAAGAACAGAACCAGGTCTAACATAACAGAACTTGTCCTAAAAGAACAGAACCAGGTTTAACGGAACAGAACCAGGTCTAACAGAACCGGTCCTAAAAAAAGCAGAACCGGAGGTATATGGATCAGAGTCCATGATGGATGTTTACCTGAGGAGAGGAGAGTGGGCGGAGCCTCTGTGAAACAGATTGAGCTGGGGTTAGCTCCTCATGTTAGCGCGTAGCCTGATTAGCACTGCTGTGTTTAGATGTGGGTCGGTACCATCCTACCTGGTCCACTTTATTAAAATAATTTCTAAATACATTACATTACATAAAGTTTTCATGTTTATTCCTCTAATGTCTCTATTGGAGTGAAGAGTTTCTCCTTAGTTAGTCTTCCAAGCTTCTTCAGCTTAGATTCTTTAAAAATTCAGATTTTTCAGCAGCTCTGGAAGGATTATTAGTTCTGCCTCAGTTTCCACTTGAAGGTCGAAGTGACTCCAGCACTGATGAAATCCTGTTCTTCTTCGTCCCAGAGCCCAAACCCGTCCCTGACCTTCTGCGTGAAGACCCACGACCGCCTCTACTACATGGTGGCGCCGTCGGCCGAGGCCATGAGGATCTGGATGGACGTCATCGTCACGGGCGCCGAGGGATACACGCAGTTCCTCAACTGAGAGCCGGAAGCTTCGGCAGGGACCGACCCGGTCCGGTTCTCAGGTCCGGGCCAACCTCCTCCTCACACCGCCTTGTTTGTTATTTTTTCCCACTGCGGTTCTGATCGGACTGGCGGAGTGAGCCGTGCCCCCCCACACCCCCCCATCACATCTCTGTATATTAACCAAAATGTCCGCCCAGCCGGATGACTCGAAGCCTTTCTATGTTGCCAAAAGGAGATCCAGTTACTGTTTAATATTTCTGTTGTTTTTATTTTGTACTTGTAGAAAAAAAAAAAGCCAAAATGAGTCGTTGCCAATCTTTTTAAATTATTCTATCATAACTTGAAGTACAGAGAAGAAGAAAGAAACATTGATTTAAAAACGCTGGTGGTAGAAATCCCCCCCCCCCACATAACTGAACAGAAACGCCTCAAACCTTTCAGAGGGGGCGGAGCTATCCGTGGTCCTGACCCATAATCCACCTTGTTGCGTAAAAGTTCTGCTCCGATCAAACAGATCGGTTTCTCTGCCAGAGTTATGGACCCGCCCACGCCATTATGCTGCGTTCACACTGAATGCCTTTAGGCATCAAAAATGCATCTCATCGTGGAGTCAGGCGGACTTCTAATGCCATGCTCAGACTGCACGCAGCAGAGGCAGCAAAGAATGAGCCTGCTGCTTCATGCTCGTCCTCGTTAAGGTCCGATGCTCCTGAAGGTCGTCCAGTAAAGTGTGTCCAGATGTGTCTGCTGCTCCTGTGTTCAATGCCAGAGCAGCATCGCTATATTTGCTGTGATCAGTGGGTAAAAAGTAGTTTTAATGTATTTTTAAGTGAGAAAGTCCACCTGAAAACTTCATGTGTACTCGATAATCCTCATTCAACCGGGAACAGCGCTGAGCCCAGCCGTTGTGTCACGTGACGAAATGAGCTAATTTCATTGGCTAGAAGCTGCTCGACTCTGAGTGTAGATTGCTTTGGCTTGAGTTCACCAAAAGGTCAACACTTTCGCGGCTGAATTTTTTTGCAGCTGACTTTTTTTCTGGTGAATTTTTACCGGATAAAAATTGAGTGTAAAGGAATTCAATGTCTAAAAAAATTCAGTGTTTAAAATTCGTTGTTAAAAAAAAAAAAAGGCAGATTCCAATGAGACCGTTTTTCTTCCATAGCCGCCATGTCGAAGCTTTTTCGCTGCTCTGATCTGTCCTTTTAGATTCCACCTTCAAACTTCAACCAACATGGCTGCCAGCCGTTAGCAGCTAGTCCATCATGGCTGAAATGATTCCCTCTGATGCAGCTTTTATTTTGAAGTTAGGTTTTCCTGGCTGAGAAGCAGTTTAGCCGTGAATTTAAACCGCTAGCCGTCATATTGGTCTAGACCCGCCCATTCCCTCTGATCCAGATAAAACCTCCTGTCATCTGTTCAGTCCATTTTCCTGATGCGACCCTGACCAGTTCAGGAAACGGTTCATGCGTTCATCAGTCACCTGCCGTTTCCTCCAAACTGTGACCGTTTGGTTCAGATCTAACTGCCTCTTCTCTCTATCGTGGCCTTTTTGTTCAGCGTTTGTATATTTCTGCCTTACTGAGATAGCTGCCTCCTCACTGAAGCTCCCCACTGTCCCGGCGGAGGGGGGGGCTTGTTTACAGTTAATGCTTGGCTGTCATCCACATGTGCATGAAAGAGTGAAAGAATATTGTATAAAAGAAGAAGTTTCACTTTGTCATTTTAGAACTTTTATTGCATTTAAAATTGTACAGCAGTCACATGAATAAAACTTTTATTTTTTACTGGTACAAGACTTGTGCAGGTACGTGTAAATGAAATAAATCTCCCTGCACCATGAAGACCGGATGCCCCTCCCCTCAGAGGGACGCAATCAGCACCCTGACCACGCCGTGTTCCTGATGTCTGTGTCTCTGTCATGTTTCAATCATGTGGATTTCTGTCAGATCTATTAAAGAAAAACGATTATCAGCAAACGCTCCTCCGCTGTCCGTTATGTCGGGTGGAGGTGGGTCACTGTTCCAGTGTTGAGCAGCGGCGAGGTGCCAACTATTTATTTTTTTTTTCCTGCTGCATGTGAACGAGAATAAACAGGAAAGAAAAACTGATAATAAAGCTAAAAGTTAAAGAACCTAAAGTTCCCCAAAGTAAAATCACATCCCAACACCACTTTGAACGGTTTTAAAAACAAAACAATCATCCAAGATGAAGGCTTGGGGGTCTCCCTCCTTCAGCCGTTCCTGGGGGCGGAGTCACACCATGTTGTCGCTGTCACCTGCAGACAAACAAATTATTTGGTTTTAGGGAGATTTAATCTACAGGGAATAATTAGATTCAAGTAAAAAAAAGCCTAAAAGGAAAGTGGGGAAAAAAGAAAAATTAAGTTTTTTTTCCTGGCAATACTTTGTTCTGCCACTAGAGGTGCTAGAACTACATCAACTAATGTTTTAACCCTTTAGATCAGAGGTCTTCAACATTTTCCAGGCGAAGGACCCCAAACTGATGGAGAGACGGAGCGGGGACACTAATTATATAGATTGCATGAAACTGGTCCTATAGTCACTCTATTACAGATGGAGTAATGTAACTAACGTAATCCCTCTCTGGGATTATTAAAGTATTCCTGGTTGATGGACAGGTGTTGTGAATGAAACGGTGCCCAGCCTGTTCATTGATGACTGAAAGACATCTTCTGCCTCCATTTATCTGTTCACTACAGTCTGTTGAATTCATGTTAATATTTATTTAAAGACATTTCAATTAGTGGAAAAAACTGCAGGGGGGATAAAAAAAATAAAAAAAAGTCCTATCCATCAAATTTCAAACCAATAGTGTTATTGGAATCCAGAACAATATCTTATTGCCTTTGTAACGTTCAAAAAATGTGGATGTTTTGATGGCAAAATGTCAATATAATAAGAAAATCCAACTTGCCCAAATATATTAAGAAAAATAACAATTTCTATCAGAAATTCAGGAAAAATACAATGAGAGTGAAAGAAACACATTTTTTTTGGTCCAACATTACCTTAGAGGCACTAATGCTGATACTGGAACTGACATTTTTTTGTTTATAGACCTAAATATAATTGTTAACTAGGCTTATTAACTTTTCAATTAGCTTTTTAACTTTTTTCTTGACTTGTTAACTTTTTTCCAACCTAATTTACAGTTTGTAAGCGGTATGCAAGTTATCAAAAATGCTAACTTGCCTTTTAAAGGGTTAAATGACAAAGTTAAAAGGAAATATTTTTAATATAAATCTTGGGAATATTTTTTTTTTCTTTGAATTTGGCTTCCGTATGAATGACGTATGAATGGTTGAAATTACCAATTTGGTTTGATTTCAATTCTATAACAGATCCACTAGCCGGCAATCAAAGCAACTAAATCTGCCGTTTTCCAGAAGAATCCAAAAACTGCAGCAGCCCTTCAACAGAAATCCGAGATTATAATCCAGCTGCAGCTCAAAGTGTGACAGAACGTCTGTATCTTTAATGGAGCAAACACCAGATGGGGGCAACGTTCATAAAGAATCTCAGTGTTTCCTGATCAGCATAAGTCTTATTTACCCTCAGTGATCATGTGATGTTTACTGACCTCTGGAAATAAAAGCTGTTGTGTCACAGTTTTTAATCCACACTGCTTAGGAGGATCCAGGAATTATTTAGCAGGAAAGTCAAACTCTCTTTGCTCCAGGGGTGAATAATTAAACTCTTTATAACCACCACTGATTCATTTCAGCAGAGACAAGTTTTACAAAACAAAATG
>NW_015151176.1:229051-231790 GCF_000732505.1 Cyprinodon variegatus
ATCCCCTAATGCTGCAGATGGGCTAACGTTATCCCTGGCTGCTGCTGACGGGCTAACGGTCACCCTGGCTGCTGCAGACGGGCTAACGGTCGCCCTGGCTGCTGCAGACGGGCTAACATTATCCCCTAATGCTGCAGATGGGCTAACGTTATCCCTGGCTGCTGCTGACGGGCTAACGGTCGCCCTGGCTGCTGCTGACGGGCTAACATTGACCCCGAATGCTGCAGATGGGCTAACGTTATCCCTGGCTGCTGCTGACGGGCTAACGGTCGCCCTGGCTGCTGTTAGCCTAAGAGCGTCGCTGGTCGCTGCGGTCCTCTCAACACCTTTTTTTTTTAAATGATGCGCTAAATCAGTAAATGGGAGCTTAAAAGTACAATGTTCTCGCCTCAAATGATCTTAAAATATACTTTTATAGAACAGCAACAACAGAAAAGAGAACTTTTAATTTTTAGTGAAATACTTTTACATCGTGTTTGTAAAAAGGAGCGCTACCGCAGGTCATTCATCCCTGCTGCCATCAGACTACAATGAGTCACTACAACGGCAATAAATTATGCAATGTATAATGTGCAAGTACTATTTTATTCCCTGTGCAATAACTATATAAATAAATATAAATGCAAACACCCTGTGCAACAAACCCGGAATAATGATCCACTGGATGCACTGTGCACCTTTTACTTCCTTTGACACATTCTTTTTTTTGATATTTTGAGATGATATAACGAGTACATTTCTCCACTGTGAGATCAATAAAGTGAATCCCTCAATCAATAAAGCAGTGCATGCTGGGACAGCTGTCAGTCTCAAGAATGGACAAGTCTGCTCTGATGCATGCTGGGTAAAGATGGAGGGGCGAGAGCAACATCCAGGGACTGTCTGTTCTTGGTCTTATGTTCATATAGAGAAACGGACCCTATTTAGGAGCAGCTTTCAGGAAACTAAGAGCTAACAGAATGCTAACAAGGTCACAAACAGCGCTGATCTTTAAGAATCAGACAGTCTACTGTGTTTTTCTTTCATATGGAAATGATTCTCCTCAGATCTTTGCACAGAAAGAGCAAAAACGCTGAGGAACTCTTACTTTAAGCACAGGGGGATGTGTAGTCAGTGGCAGCCTGGTCAGCTGAAACAAGAGAGAAACATCAGTGGGTAACGAGAACAATGAAACGATTGACGTGCTGACTGCTTATCGCTGAGGTCTTACTGGGCTGGTAGTAGTCATAGACTTTAATCACAGCTGGTTTCAGGTTCCCGACCCGCTGATCTTCCTCCAGAACCACCTTGAACGTCTGTATTTCATCCCTTTTCAGCTGCGATTACAAACAACATTCAGACAATTATTTTCTGAGCAGCTACAGGAAGGTGGAGTCACACAACCTCAGGGACACCTACCCCATCCAGGTAGATGTCGATAAATCCGTTGTCTATGTCCACACGCTTCGCTGAACTGAGGGAGCTCTGCTCCACAACATACCCAGACAGCAGCTTAATGTTGAGGACGACCATGTTGGTTTCCGCTCTCCTGCCCTGGTACCTGCAGGAAGAGACATAAAGCAATTCCAAGCTCGCTGCTTTTCGGTTTCAAACAGAGACAGATAATCCTGCTGAAGTTAACCCCCACCCCCATCAGCAGCGGCAGTACCTGACGCTGACAGAGAGTTGGAGCTTCGGCCGCTTGAGATCACAGTAGGCATCCACTTTCTTAGTGATGCTGAAGGCAGAGAAGTCGTCAGGGGGAGGGATGTTGTAGTGCAAGGAGATCTGCAGAGACACAAAAGCAGTCTTACTCAGAGAATTGCTGAAGTTTTCACACCCCTGAGTGTCTTTAGACCTTCTAACGAAACCACCGTTTGTTCTATTGGGATTATAGTAAAACCCAAGGAAATAAACAATTTTCGCTTTTCTAAAAGAAAAGTGAACATCAACTTGGACATTTTTGCCAGAAAGTGGTTTTTAGATAAAGGCTTTGAATAGGCCATTCTAAAATTCTAAACCATTCTATATTTTAGTTCCCTGCCTTCCGCTCCACTAGGGGGCATCATACTTTGTTAAATGCAAAACCAGAAGTGGTTCGATCAAAATCGGAAGGAACATTCCTGCTTTTTTAGGGCTTAATTCTGATTACTTTAACATTAGTCTAACTGATCCCTGAAATCTGCTGCTGATTTTTTTTCTTGCTTTCTCTTCGTCCATTTACATGAAAAAAAATTAAACAATGATAACAGATGTTACAAAAGTTTTAATTTAAACAAAACAAAACTTTTAGTGAGAAATCAAAGCAGAAATTATCAATGGAAAGCAGGTGGGTGGAGCAGCAACGCGTGCAGCTAACCATCTCTCGATGTCTGCTAAATGCACCAACGAATCGGCAGAGCTCAGTCTGATATGTTGCCCAAGGTGGTTGATGATGCTGAAAACTGTGAATAACTCAGAAATGCTGTTTTTAATCATCTGAGGTTTCAGAGTTTTATTTTCTGTCCATCAGAAGCTTATTAGCACTATGCTAGCAAAGAACAGTATGATTTCAGATTGATATGCTAAATGCTAATGTGTTCAGGGATACTTCCTGTTGGATCATAAGGTCTGTGACTGAAATCCTCCATAACCTTGAGTTTTAAATACTGACGTGTGATTTGTAAAGATTTAAATTTGTGTTTATTTGACTAAAGGATTTATTTTCCTATTTGTTTACAGTTTGACATTTTGTAATTCACTGGTTTATAAACAACCACT
>NW_015151176.1:233274-235047 GCF_000732505.1 Cyprinodon variegatus
AGCGGTTGTAAATCTAGCGTAGGTCTAATTTTAGTGGTTTTAACTCTAGCGCAGCTCTAACTTTAGCGGTTGTAAATCTAGCGTAGGTCTAATTTTAGTGGTTTTAACTCTAGCGCAGCTCTAGCTTTAGCTGTTATAACACGAGCGCAGCTCTATCTTTAGCAGTTATAATTCTAGCGTAGCCCAAACTTTAGCGACGGTGGTCCTAAGGTCCACCTCAGCCTGTCAGCCTGCTCTGCGCTCCTCAGTGACCACCTGCTGCAGGTACCTGAGTCAAAACGCAGCTCTGTCCCTCGGCTCTGACGGTGTACTCTCCAGGGATCTTGCTCAGCTCCTCTTGCTGCAACAGCAGCCTGTTGCTCTGGCTCACAGTGAACTCCTTCCTCGGGCCTCCCACAGTCGTCACCGTCACTTTAGTGATTCCCTGTGGACTGTAGGTGGCGGCGGCGTACTTGGCCAGGGCCTGGAGGGCCACCACTGTGTCCTGTAAAGCAGAGCGGGTTTGGTCTCAGCTCTGGTTCCTTGAAGAACCTGGTTTCTCAGTAGCTGATGGATAGAAGCATGCGGTACCTGTGTGGAGGAGAAACCGCCGTACGGGTTCTGCTGTTGAGCGAGCCAGCGGATGATCCCTGAGGCGTAATCCAAACCAAAACCATTCAGTGGGGGAGAAGTGAGCAGGGCCAGCAGCACATAGGAGGTCATCTCCACTGCTATAGAATCCATGCCGTTGACAGACGATTCAACTCTCTCCCAGTGAATGGTACCACCTGCCAATCAGGATACAGGAGTCATGACAGCAGGACCAAGCATATCTCAGTGAGGAAGATCACAGAATGCTCACATAGTGATACCATATCAGAATCCTGGCCATTAAAGCAGTTTAACCTTTATTAGTTTAAGATTCTACCTCCTTCATTAGAAAAAAAAGCTGGCGTTCTGCCGCTGCTCTCTTACCCTCCTTCTTGGCCTCCAGGTCCAGAATGCTGATCAGTTTGCTCCTCATCTCCTGATCTCCAGCCAGGCTGAAGGTGTACGACATCAGGGCCGTGGTGTACAGGTTGTCGAAGCCTTTGACCACGGCATCCTTTAGACAACCCAGGCCCTTCTGCACCACGGGGTCCTGAGGCAAAGGAACCAAACATAAAGGCACCATGAGGCCCTCTTCTCTTTGACAGCTTACTGAGACAATTACACCTAAAGTTCCAGTAAACTAAAAAAATAAGTTTCTTTCACCCTCACCTTCTCCAAATGCCTCACTAAACTAGTTTGAGAATAAAATCAACATGAAGTGGAGGCACTGAAAGGACTAAATGTGGAGCCAAGGGCAGTCTGACTCACCGTGGATCCTCCATTCAGCTCCAGCAGGGCAGCAACAATGTAAGCCGTCAGCGACACCTCGTCACTCACCCCTCCCTGTGGAAACCACACGGACAGCATGAGGACAGGCCTTGTGTCCCTCTGTGATGTCCCACTCTGGGACATATTTAGGAAAGAAGCAGTGTTTTTTCTGTCATGGCTGCCATCAGCTCACTGTTGTGTAGAAAGTGTCACTTCTGAACCAGAAGCAGATAGAAATAGAAGCTTCCAGACAGTTTTCTTTCAGTTTTTTTGTTTTGGTAGAACAGGAAACTCAAACTGCAGTAATTAATTAATCTAAAATCCTGGGACGTCCTTATAAGTCAGTTAGGCAGACACCCTGTCTACTTTTAAGGCTAGGCTTAAAACTTTCCTTTTTGATAAAGCTTCTAGTTAGAGTGGCTCAGGTTATCCTGA
>NW_015151176.1:235827-238451 GCF_000732505.1 Cyprinodon variegatus
GTCAAACTGTCTTTAAGTCTTTTCTAGCTGTGCTCAGACAGAGGAACCAGGGACGAAGAAAAGGATCTTAAACCCTCCTACCTTCATGCTGTTGTGGAAGAGCTTCCCAACAGACATAAAACAGCCATCCTCGTTCTGCAGGCCGTACAGCCAGGTCCTGATGTCTTCTATCTGCTGCGGGTCAACGTAGATGTAATCACTGGCGCCGCCAAATGACTTCATCACAAAAGCAGTAAGCCTGGAGAAACAAAACAGCATCAGTCAGATCATGTGGGCCCTGAGAACGGCCCCAGCAGATCAGAGGCCCCTGAAACTCACATCCCATGAGAAAGGGGACGCTTCTGCACGGGGCTAAGCTGTTCTCCTGACTCTTTAAAATGAGTTCAAATCATTCTGGTTCAAAGTTTCTCTCCATTGTTCTTCAGCCTGAACGCCATGTTCATCCTAACAGTTTAACCGGAATTGATTCCTTGGTTTGTTGAGGATTTTCTGCAGTCTTTCCAGATTCAGGATTGTACTGCAGGATCAAAACGTCAAAAACTGACAGGAAATTAAGTAAAAATCTCTTTAAATAAATCTATCTCCTCTACGTTTAAGAAGTCCCTCTCCCACTGGGTGAAAACCCCGTTTAAATCTGGGAACAATGGGTTTTTAGCGGCGGTGGGAACAGCTCACTGACGTGGGTCAATCAACACGGCAAACGACTCAAATTACGTGTCACCATTGAACTCAACTTTCTGCAAAATAAAACTAAATAGAAAGGTACTTGTTTTTAAATTTTTTTGAATGAATGGCCAGGACGCTGCAAAAAATAGAAATATCAATAAGTCATTTTTTCTTACGATAAGTGCATTTTTCTTGAAATCAGGGGTAAGTGAGACATCATACTAATGGAACAAGACAATTTACACTTAAAATAAGAAAAAAAACAATTGAATTGTCTTATTTCAAGTGCATTTCTAGTGCAGTAAAATATACACTGCAAAAAATTTAATTTAAATAAGTCAAATTTTCTTAAAATAAGTCATTTTTTCTTGATTGGAGGAGGTAAGTGAGGCACTTTGCCAATGCAACAAGACAATTTACATTTAAAATAAGAAAAAAACAATTGCCTTATTTCAACTGCATATTTTCTAATGATCTCATTTTAAGAGTAAAAATACTCATCCTATTGGCAAATCACCTTATCTACCTGCTTGAATAAAGCGGAATCGTACTTCATTTAAGACATGTTTACTTATTTCTAGGTTGTTTTTGTAGTGGACTCATTCAATTCCCAAATCATCTTATTTACCTGCCCAAATTAACGGTAAATACACTTAATTTAAGAATTTTTTTTGCAGTGTAAAGATAAAGAATAGCTTCTTAACCGTTTTTTATTCAGAACCATAAACGACTGATTTAGACAGTATAGATGTGCAAATATGTGTTTAGCTTCATGAAAATCTAGTTTGAAATATTTAAACTAGCAATGTTTTTCTGATGCTGGTTATTGTAGACAGACCCTGCACTGGAAAAAAAACATCTAGAAATAAGGAAAAATGTCTTAAATTAAGTGTATTTACCCTTAGGTAAATGAGATAGTTTGCCAATGGAATGAGTATTTTTACTGTTAAAATAAGACAATTAGATAAAATGTGCTTGAACTAAGACAATGCAATTATGTTTTCTCTTTTTAAGTGTAAATTATCTTTTCTTATTGCCAAAATGTCTTTTTTTTACTTCCTCAATCCAAGAACAAATTTACTTATTTGGTTTGAAATCTGGTTTAAATTATTTGGAAACTAGCAATGTTTTTCTGATGCTGGTTATTGTAGACAGACCCTGTGCTGCTTTTGGAGCCTACACTGCAAAACATTGAAATCTCAATAAGTCATTTTTTTATTAAAACAAGTGCATTTTTTCTTGAATTGAGGAGTTAACTAAGACACTTTTCCAGTGGAACAGGACAATTTACATTTAAAATAAGAAAACACAATTGCATTGTCTTATTTCAAGTGCATCATATCTAATTATCTTATTTAAAGTGAAAAAACGAATTCCGACTAACAAAAAGACAAAAAACTGCTGGCTACACTACTGCACTGGAAAAAATTTAAATCTAGATAAGTAATTTTTTCTTAAATTAAGTGCATTTATTCTTGGATTGAGGAGGAAAAAAGAGAAATTTTGTCAATGGAACAAGGCAACTTCCGCTTAAAATCAGAAAACACAATTGCATTGTCTTATTTCAAGTGCAAATTATCTAATTATCTAATTTTAAGAGTAAAAATACTCATTCCACTGGCAAAGTATCTAATTTACCTACTAAAATTAAGGGAAAATACACGTAATTTTGGAAATTTTAACTTATTTCTAGATGGTTTTTCCAGTGTGGCTGCCAGTAAGAAGGCCATCACAAGGAAATGGATGAAACCAGACCCACCCATTATTGATGAATGGATTGAAATTGTTTACCAGATTTATGTGATGGAGAGGATCTGCTTTTCCCTCCAATTAGAAAAAGAAAAATGTTATAAGATTCGGTCCAAATGGACCGAGTACGTGAAACCAATTAGATCCGACATCATTTGATTGTTCTTCTGAAATATGTCTAGCCCTCGTATTTCTTTGTGTTTTTTAAT
>NW_015151176.1:239784-240904 GCF_000732505.1 Cyprinodon variegatus
CCCCCCAGGAACAAACACCCCCACATTCACCGACTGCCAAGCTGCCCAGCCCCCTTTCTGCTAAATCCCCCCCGGGCAGCTGCTGCTTTAAGCCCATTAAATGAAAATATTGTGGTTTTCCGGAACCTTCCTAATAAAACTAATGCATCAGTATACTTGCTTTTGGCAGCAGTGTGTGTTTGCTGGTGTTGGGGGGGGGGGTTCCTCCCACTGTGTCTGCATTGCATTTTTTTGTTCTCTTGTCACATGAAGCCAGAGATATGAGAAGCGAACCTTTGGGATAAATGTTTTAAATGCTTCTCGAATGATGCAACTTCAGTCTAACACCGGTTTCAGCTCCATGTTTCCACCCCAAATAAAAACGAGAGGTAAAAAAAAAAAAAAAAATCAGAGACACGAGACGGATTTACTCAATAAAACCATGTTTACTCATCTTAAACGTATTCAGAGCATGGATGGGGAAGCGTGGATTTATCACCATAAGTGATGGTCGTGCTGTGTTGGTGTCGGTGTTGCATTAAATATTGGAGCCTCATGTTAGTTTAACCCTTTACAGGACGCTCAGTGAAATACTTTGAAAATCCAAATTTCAAGCCAATAGTGTTAATGGAATCCAGCCCTTATTACTTTTGTAACATTAAAAAAATATGGATGTTTTGATGGTAAAAATTAATGTTAATGTACAAAGCAAAAAATGTAAATCTAAGTAAGTTTATTTTTCTTAAAATAAGAGCATTTTTTTCTTGTATTAAGCAGGTAAATGATACACTTTGCTAATGGAATAAGGCAATTTACATTTAAAATCGTAGGGACTTTAGACGAGTGAATAGAGTGGATGTGATTGGTCGATTATCAAGGGGGCGGCATTATTGTGGTGGAAAGTTCACAGGTAAGTTTGGTTGTGGCCGGTTTGTAGGAAGCATCTTGCTAACCAGTTAGCAACTTAGCGCTAGCAGGTTCCCAATGGGAAATTCCATTGGGACCAAGTAGCACTACATTGGTGATTTAGAAACAACGCTGTCAAGGAACGCTATGGACAGAGGAAACATGCAAGAGGAGGAGAGTTTAGTGTCGGAGGTCGTGGATGAGTCTCCTCCGTCATCCATTTTTTATTTAGAGG
>NW_015151176.1:242097-244013 GCF_000732505.1 Cyprinodon variegatus
GACATTTTTACTTATTTCTAGATGTTTTTGCAGTGTTTAAAATAAGAAAAAAATTATTGTAGTCTCCTATTTCAAATGAATAATATATAATTATCTTATTTTATACTTATTTTAAGAGTAAAAATGCTCATTACAACGGCAGATTATCTTATTTACCTGCTCAAATTAAATACAATTAATTAAAAAAAGTTTTACTCATCGTTTTTGCAGTGTAATAACAATCCATGCAAGTGATGAAAACTGCTAACTGGCCTATAAAGGGTTAAATCATTTATCTTTAGTGGCAGCCTAAGAGCTGCTGATTGTTACTGACCAGGTGTTTCCAGAGGGGTCGCTGTTCCCGAAGGCGCTGTAGGAGCTGTCGTCACGCTTGTAGTTCAGCTGCCTCTGGTATCCTGCAACAAAGACAGAGAGCAGCAGCTCTTTAAACAGCTCCTTCTCCCGCCCCACTGGACAATGATGGAGTTTTTCTTTGGTTCTGAAGCTCCCCGGAGCCTCGGACCTCAAAGCTCCCATCGTTTGCCACGCTCCAACCTCTAATTCATCCTTTTTATACTGACATTAAAGATGAGCAACACTGAATTCTCACACTTTTCAGAGATTTTTCTGTGTTTATAGACAGAAAAGGAAAAGTTGTGTTTCTGCAGTCATCTTTACTGCACCAGAAAAAATCAAAAACTAGATAAGTCATCATTTCTTAAAATAAGTGCATTTGTTCTTGAATTGAGGAGTTAAAACAGACATTTTGCCAATAGATCAAGAAAATTTAGATTTAGAATGAGAAAACAAAATTGCATGCACTGCAAAAATGACCTAGAAAAAAGTAAACATTTCTTACATTAAGTGTATTTACCCTTAATTTTAGTAGTTAATTAAGATGATTTGCCAATGGAATGAGTCTTTTTATTCTTAAAATAAGATAATTAGATAATATGCACTTGAAATAAGACAATGCAATTGTTTTTTCTTATTTTAAATGTAAATTGTCTTGTTCCATTGGAAAATGTCTCTTTTACCTCCTCAATTCAAGAGCAAAAGCACTTATTTTAAGAAAAAATGACTTGGATTTTTTTCCAGTGTTGCAGCGTAATTAAACATCTAATGAGGATTAATGAAGGCTGTGGTTCCATCGAGCAGAGTAGAGGAATTCAGGAAGACTTCTCACCGCTCTCCAGGAAGTGCTTGGCCTTCTGCAGGATGGCGTCGGTCAGCTGGCCGGAGCTTTTCAGGTAGTTCAGGATAAAGATGTTTGGAGCGAACAGCAACATGTTCTGCTCCCCGCAGCCGTACGGCATGGCCAGCAGCTTATCCAGGTTCTGCAGGGCCCGGCCCATCAGGTCACCTGCAGGAGGGGGGGTCTGATGTCATTACCGGGGCCAACGTGAGCCTGCAGGCGTGGCAGTGCTTCGTCACTTCATCACCTACCCAGGACAGAAACGGTGGCTCTGGCCGACCCGGCCACGAACCTAGCAGGCAGCCGCAGAGAGATCTTCCTTTCCACCGGACCATCTGGGAGCAGATGTTAAAAAATAAACACAGATTACTCGAAAGGTTTCTCCAATGAGACCATCATGCTTTGAGGCGCTGACCTGCAGGACACAGCAGGGCGTTGTGGCTCTTCATCTGAGGGGTTCCTTCAGCCTGACAGAGACAGGAGAGAACACAGATTACCCAGAACCTTGCAGTGAAAATAAAGCAAACTGTATCTGCATGAAAAGTGAAGAGGATAAAAAATGTAGAAATAAAACAGATTCCAGGCCTGCGGAATTTAGGAGAAGGAAAGATGGCCGACAGCTCCACCAAACAAATCACTGAATAAGTAAAAAGCTGAAACCTTCTCATCTAACATCACATTGCAGAATACTGTATAAATATAGGAAAACAAAGCTTTATTATTTTCACTGAGTGTCTATGAG
>NW_015151176.1:245255-246989 GCF_000732505.1 Cyprinodon variegatus
GAAGTCCTCTGGAAATCTTCAATAATTGTTGTTGATTGCAGATGTGTCTAATAGTTCCCATTGATTTAGCTTGTAAAGCGGGGAGAATGGCGCTAGGCTTACCGCACCGTGACGTCACTGCCGGATTATTTTTTAAAAAATTTTACTGATTAAGGCTAAATTCATTAAATCACTGCAAACGTATTAGTTTTAGGTATAAATAATGATCTTTTGATTATTCCCTGCTGACCGGACTTTTCCTTTAGTTCTTGTTTTATCATTTAATTCCTGTTTTTTTTACTTTTTTTTTTACTCCATTGTTGAACAGGAAAGGAAGCTTTGACTTTCACTGACCTCCACCAGCAGAGTTTGGATCACCGTGTCGATCCGGCCAGCTTTTGGCACCGTGGTCACCTCATTGCCACACAGAGCGAGGTTCCTCAGGGCCTCGGCGCTGACCGTCAGGTTCACAGCGCCTGTGTACACAGACACACACAGACAGACGCAGGGGGGGGGGTTAATCGATTCCCACCTGTCAGCGGTGTGTACAGAGGAAAGACGGCTTCCCATCTGCTCCTCCAACCGACTCATTACCCTTCCTGTCCCGTCATCCTTCCTCTGTTTTCCTTCCTCCTCCTGTTTACCCGCTCATTAATCCCCATTTGTTGCCTTATTATTCCATGTCTCCATGCAGCTCTGTTTCCCAGGCCCTCCCTCGCTTCCTTCACAGCCCACCATTCTTCACACGGAGGACAAGTACAGATCAGCCCCTCAGGGAGAGGTTTCTGACTGTTTCGTCAGAGATACTACCTGACTTGTTAGTACAAGTGATTGTCAGCATCCCTCTGAGGGGGGGGGGAGTTAGAGGATCGCGGTTTGACATTCATCAGAACCCCCGTCTCCATCCCCGCTGACGGAGGCTGATGGGAATCCTCGGCTTCCAGGCCAGCGAGGCAGCGCCGCGGAACACAGCCTCTGCTTCCCGCAGCACGCGCTCCCGCTCCGTCAGCGCCGTCAGGAGATTTAATTAGTCGCTCACAACCAGATTTCAGTCGCAAACTGATGGACGGAGAATGACGTCGACATTTCATTTAATGAAATGCAGAGAATGGTTACTGGTGACGGAGGATTCAGGTGATGAGAGCGGCTTACATGGTCAACAGGGTTTCCTATATTTATGAATATTCTAGATTAGTTTGGTTTAAAAAAATAAATAAAATAAAAAGAAAATAGATGTTTTGATGACAGGCAGAGACAGTAAGTAAGCTTTCCTGAACCAGAACTATAGTCCATCAGGAACAGTCTGTCCTAACAGCCTGAGCTCCTCTGGTTTAGTCTGAAGGTGCATCATTTAACCAGCTACTAAACTTAACTCGCTCTAAACCGTGTTCTGCATGGCTCTGTGTAGAAACAGCAAGACTGGAAAAAAGTTAATCTAAATAACTAATTTTTACCTTAAAGTAAGTGCATTTTGTCTTGAATTGAGGAGGTAAGAGACACTTTGTCAATGGAACGAGACAATTTACATTTTAAATAAGAAAAAAAACTATTGCATTGTCTTATTTAAAGTGCTTTTTATCTAACTGTCTTATTTTAAGGATAAAAATACTCATTCATTCGGCAGATCATCTTTTTTACCTGCTCTAATTAAGGATAAATACACTTAATTTAAGAAATGTTAACTAACGTCTAGATCATCAAAACACTGAACCAGACAAGCAAAAAATGGAAATCTAAATAAGTCAATTTTTTTAA
>NW_015151176.1:249325-250114 GCF_000732505.1 Cyprinodon variegatus
ATGAAAGACAGGAAACAAAGGAGCTGCATTAAATTCAGGAAGTAGTGAAGCTGTGCATAGAGCCCATTCAAGAAAAAATGACTTATTTACATTTCAATGTGTTTTTATTTATGGAGCAGAGACTGAGGCTCATGAACTCCAGCATCCTTCACCAAGTCTGAATCCAGACTAAACTAAAGCAAATATGTTTGTCTGTAAAGTGATCCACTGTATTTATTTTCCGTATTAGTTGGTAATATAGTTGGTAATAGTGAGCAGTGCGATGTTACCCAAAGCAGTCGGAGTCACAATCCAGGAGAAGGTCTTGCTCTCATCTCCACACAGACAGCTGGTGTATTTGCAGCCTTCGCAGTCTCTGAAGGTGTACTGATTCGAACCGGCCAAAGTTGCTTTGACCTGTTAATAGAACCAAACCTTAATAAACAGCACAGCCGCCATTCTCTGTCTCAATAAAATGGCTGCCCGGCTCCATCAGTAACTACCATGATGCACTGGGAGAGGTAGTTGAAGACGGTGGCTTTCAGCGTGAACACCTCCCCTCTGATGACGGAGTAGGGCAAGGTGAGGCTGACGAAGAACGGCTGGAAGGTGATGAGCCCGGTGTTGGGCGACACGCCGAAGCCACTGGGGGAGACGCAGAAGGCGCTGGCCGCCCACTTGGTGATGGTGTCAGGGACCGTCTTCTGCAAGCTGGCCGTGCCGCCGTCTCTGGAAACAGAAACACGCAGAGATTTCAGACACATTTCTATCAAATTTGATTTAAAACATTTTTTTAATGTAATTTTAATT
>NW_015151176.1:252151-254945 GCF_000732505.1 Cyprinodon variegatus
AAATAGTAATTTTCTAAATTTTGGGATAATATCGTCTGATAAAGAGTACCTTTATATACATGTTTAAGCCAGAATTATTTGACATTTAAATACGACTTTGGCTCCATTTCTGGCTACTTCTACAAAGACATGAAAGAGAAGAGAGAACTATAAAGTCATTCTGCTACTGTACTCACCCCACAGAGACCAGGTCCCAGATCCATGTCTCAGGGAAGTCTTTTCTAATTGTCTCTGTAGCTTCTCCAACTTGAGATCTAAATAGTACTTGCATCTCATTTTGCAAGGGAAGAGCCTCTGGCATTCCTAAATAAAGTGTAGAATATCACAGTCACTGCCTTCAACTTAAAGGTTGGACAGAACAACAAGAGGCGGCCAAACATACCGTTAAACTTAAACAGTGAGCAGTTCTGGGGCTTTTTCACATCGAAGTTTGTCATGATTTTGACTCCGATGCCCTAGAAGACACAGGCAGAACGAAATCCTGAAACACAGCAGGAGGCTGACGGTGGACTAGCTTAGTGAGAGGATATCCATAATGAGAGACACAGAGCAGCGAATCTTTACTTTAAAGGCGCTGTAGGCATCAATCTTCTGATAGAACGGATTAAAGAAGAAGGATCGCTTTTTCCGACCGAGTCGTTCGACGGCCTCAGGTTCAACTGCGGCCTGCAGATCCGGGACTGGCCTGGGGACCGGCCCGGGGAAGCAGGGGTACAGATCGTGGTCATCCACCTCGTAGTCGTACCCCCACAGTTGCTGTACAGGCAGCTGGCTGAACACCTGTTGGCACGAGGAGAAGAGTCTAAACCTTTGGAGGATTGTTATACAGTTAAAAACCAAACGCTCAACCAGACGCTGGCGGTCGTACGGAGTCAACGGTGAGCTCCTGCTCTGGTTGCAGCAGCAGGATGCTCTGGTCGATGGCTCGGACAGAGCACAGGGATTTAGGGTTGGCATTCAGTGTCAGAGTGGTCTTCTCCGCTGGAAGCTGCTGAAGGGAGGAGAACTTCAAGGACACCTGGTGAGAAACCAGTAAGATGGGTGTCAGGGGAGCCCTGCTTTTCCATGTGGCGGCTTGTTTGGCGTTCCTTACCTTGTTATTGAGGCAGAGCTGAATGGGGTAGTCCTGACTGTCTGCCACCATCTCCCCATTGGCCATCACAAAGTAAACAGACACCTGAGCAACTGGTGCCAGCTTCATCACCTGACTCAGGCTGAAGCTCAGCTCCCCTTTGTTGACTGGGGACGGATGCCATTGAAGAAAAAAGTGAAAATTACATAAAAAAAAGGAAAAATATTTACATTTTTTTTGCTAATTAGCCAAAAATCACACTGAAAAAAATCTAAATAAGTAATTTTTCTTAAAATAATTGTGCTTTTTCTTGAACTGACAAATTAATTGGTTTTATCAAGTCAATCGTTTCGACTTTAACGTCGTAACGAAGCGGCTGTAAAACTGTTAATCTCCGATCATCTTAATTAGCTGAGTTTTTTCCTACCAGTTCCTGGTTGGACCATCACCGGGACTTGACCATGACGCACAACTGCACCTTTGGACATCACCTACAGAAACAGAACATGTAAGCAGAAAAAATGCTTTTACTGCAGATCGTTAAACTTATAGTTAAAAGGCAGAATACAAAAACACTCTTTTAATCGATGATTAATCAAATAAATCCCTGATTTAAATCTGTTACCTTTTACTGCGGATTCTAATTTTGTGAATTTTAACGGCAGTGAAGTAATTAAAGGTACGTCGTTTTAGTTTTTTCTATAGATAAACTGAAGGAAAAATTTGTGCAAACCAACTAACAGCTGCATGGCTCAAAATGTCAAAACTAGTCAGCAGCTTAAAAAGATGCTGGTTGTTCCCAGCTGACTGGGAACAACCAGAATGAGAAGATCAGAAAAGAGTAAAAATTCAGATGGAAAAAGACTGAAGTGAGAGCAGCAGGATGGAAAACTCAAAGCAAACTGGATCCGAAACAACAAACGAAAAAGGGACACAGTGAGTAGAAACATGGAAGAACTGGGATTTAGGTCCAGAATCGGCTAAATGGAAAATTAAAAACTGAGGCGAGGGATAGACCTATGATTCTGGATCTAGGAATAAATCTTGAACGAGGAGAAGGAACATTTGTCCAGAAACGAGGGATGTGCGGCCTCCAGCATTGCTAACCAGCAGCGTTTACAACCAGCACACACACAGTCTGGCCAACCAGACTAATTCATCTCCTGTAAACATCATATAAGTCTAAAAAGGAGCAAAAAGAAAAAGGCGGGACTAACAGAGGAAACAGTTCAGAACCATTCAAATAACTATGAATGTTAAAAAAAGAAAAGTTTTTCTTAGAGGAGCGGATTGTTGAAATCTGAACTATATTAACAGCTAAAAGGGTCATTACTAAAGCTTGGCTCTGTTGCAGCTGCAATCATGATTGCAGAAAAGAGAAGAGAAAGACGCTACGCTATCGCAGACGGAGCAGTGTCGGGGGTGTCTCTCTATTTTACATTAAAGTCTGAAAAAAAAAACATTAAAGCTCAGAACAATACTTTTACACTGCAAAAAATGGAAATCTAAATCAGTCATTTTTTCTTAAACTAAGTGCATTTGTTCTTGAATTGAGGAGGTAAGTGAGATGCTTTGCCAATGGAACAAGACAATTTACATTTAAAATAAGAAAAAGCAACTGCATTGTCTTATTTCAAGTGGATATTATCTAATAATCTTATTATAAGAGTAAAAATACTGATTCCATTGGCAAATCATCCCATTCACCTACTAAAATGAAGG
>NW_015151176.1:256638-259110 GCF_000732505.1 Cyprinodon variegatus
GGGACAGGCGGGGCTTGAAAATTCCCCCTTGTCCAAAGTGGGGAATGACAGAAAAAGTTTGAGAACCACTGGTCTAACTGGATGCAATTAGCTGGTTTTCCTCAATAGAATCTGACTGGATGATCTGGTTGAATTGTCTCTATAAAGAGACGATATGTGCTGTGAATTGACCCTGTAAAGATCAACTGAGTTGAGTTTAATTGAACATTTTGGAGCCTTTTCTTTCCATTATACCAACAAAGTAAAAAGTTTCTTCATCTGGATCAGATGCATCAGTAACAATAATGTTTACATTTAAACCTGAAGGTAACACCTACCACGTAGAGCACGTTGACGACAGTCTGTCCCTGCTTCAGAGCCGTTCCTTGAATGATGTACTGAGCCTTGATGGTTGCATCACTGTTGCAGGGGAAGCTCTCACTGATCTGCTTCAGATTCAGGAAACTGTTGCTTTTGGAATAAGCGGGTGAGAGGTACAGGTAGGCTTTTCCGTAGTCCGGTCTCCGTAAATCGGGAATGAAAGGTTCGTTTTCCTTCGTATCCTTACTAAGAACCTGTTAGGTGGAATTAAGGGTTACGTTAGAACAATAACTTCCAGCCATCTTGGTTCAGTCAAGGAAAGGACCACACAGAGATATCAAGAAGCAGTTCCTTGTTTTTCACTTAGACATGGGGATAATAAAACTGATGACGTGATGTGAATTGGCGCTATAGAAATAAACTGCACTGAATTGAACTGTATCAGTTACCCGGATACTGAACCTGTAAATTGGAGCAAACCCCATAAATCTATTATATTTTCGGAAATATGACATTTTCAGACCATTTCCATTAATCAATGTAATTTCTCTGGCTGTATATACTGACAGGTTTGTTTGGTCTGTTTATGTTCAGGTGAATTTAGTTAGTTTGGAAATTGGAAATACACACAAAGGAGACTAGTTAATTGATATTAACTAGCCTCCTTTGTGTGTATTTTGTTTATTCCTTTGTTGATTGTCAAAACCAATTGTCTGATATAAATTCCCATTCATTCATCCATTCTTTCATTCATTCATTCAAATATTTCTGCAAAGACTACAAACCCCCAGAAGTTTACACTCACCTTTATAGAGATGCTTCCGGTCCACCGAGACGTGTCCAGGGAAAACGTAGCCATGCCTTTGGCGTTGGTTGTGAGCGCCAGAGTCTTGTCGTTTTCCACGAACAGGTAGAGCAGCTCATTGGCTACAGGTTGACCGTCTGCACCGACCACTTTGACCTGCAGACAGACGGAGAGGATTGACCACATCTGTCCGGACTCATTTCGTCCATCTTGAACTGTTTCTCAATCACTTTTTTAGAGTTTATTTAACACCGACCCCTACGAATATTAACTCACGAGCTGCTACCTTTACTTTAGGAGTCGGAGAATATTTCACCATGTAGTTCCTCAAAAGATCTGCAGGTGTTCCTGATTATTGGGTGGTATGACCGGCGTTACTTAGGGAGGCCAATTTCCATTGGTGGAAAGTAACAAAGTACATTTACTTGATTACTGTACTTAAGTACTTTTCTGAGTATCTTTACTTTACTTGGGTCATTTTTAGGGGGGTTCTTATAATTTTCACTCCAATACATCTTAAAGTCAAATATTGTACTTTCTACTCCACTCCATTTCCAGGAAGCTGCTAGTTATTTTTTCCTTTTATCTCAGATTAACTAATTTAGTAATCCACTGCTGCTGTTTTTCTTTATTGAAATGTGATTTCATCATTGCAGATAGTAGCCCTTAGGACTGAATTTGAACATAAATGTTTTAGAGAGTTAATGATGTGAGGAACTCATTGCAGATATTAGTAGTTTATACATATCATTAAGGTGTTAGTCGTTGCTATGTTGCCAAGTTGTTAAGTAGGATGAGTCTCAGATCTGTGGTGATAGATTCAACCTTGAACCTCTATTCTACAGTAGAAAACTCTTGTTTTCTTTTTGGTTTGTTTTTAAATAAAAAAATAATAATCAAAATAGCTGTGCTTTTTTCTGTGGCTTTTTTTTTCTAAGCAGTTTTATGTTGATCTTCTAACAGGACCATGATCACCAGAACATCTCCAGGTTCATCCGTTTGACTTTAATGGAGCTCTGCACTGGAAAAAAATCGAAATCTAGATAAGTATTTTTTTCTTAAAATAAGTGCATTTGTTCTTGGATTGAGGAGGTAAAAGAGACACTGCCAATAGAACAAGACAATATACACTTAAAATAAGAAAACACAATTGCATTGTCTTGTTTCAAGTGCATATTCTCTATCTTATTTTAAGAGTAAAAATACTCATTCCATTGGCAAACTATCTCATTTACCTACTTAGAATAAGGATAAATACACTTAATTTAAGAAGTTTTTACTTATTTATAGATCGTTTTTGCAGTATGGAAGCTCAGTCTATACCAAAACGATTGCACTTCAAAAAATGTAAATCTGAATAAGTCATT
>NW_015151176.1:260848-263442 GCF_000732505.1 Cyprinodon variegatus
TGGCTCGGAGCTCGTCTGCCTGGCTGTGTGTTTCCTGGACGGGGCCGCCTGTGGAGCTGGTTGACAGTTGTCTTTTGTATCTATGCTTCTTTTTCTATGTCTGCTTGTGTCTCCTTGAACCCCAGTCAGCCTCAGCAGATGGCCGCTCACACTGAGCATGGTTCTGCTGGAGGTTTCCTGTTCCTGTTTCCTGTTCCAAGGCCGTTTTTCCTCTCCACTGTCGCTACCAGCATGCTTAGTGTGAGGGATTGCCTTTGTGTCAAAAAGTCGATGCAATCAACTACTTTTCCTTAGATAGAAAACTTTGAATAAATTTGACTGTATGATCTGGTGAAATTGTCTCTTTAAAGTGCCTTGAGATGACACGGTGTGAATTAGCGCTATAGAAATAAGCTGAATTGAATTGAATTTGTTCCCTGCTTCAGAGGAAAGTGGATAAAATGTGAACTATACAATGCATTAGAAAAGAATTCTACTTGTATCTGAAAAGGAGAAATTTGAGGAGAAAAAGTAAAACAAACAAACAAAAAAAAAACTTAGGAAAATAAAATATGAGAGAATTTGAGAAAATAGAATAAAAAAAAATGTGACAAGAATCTGAAAAAAAAAAAAAATCTGAGCAAACAGCAAATTTACACTCAAAACCGTTTTTGGTCAATTACTTTAACTATTAATCATAGTTTTATTTTTGGATTGCTTTTCTTTCTTTAAATCTCCATTTACAAAACGTTTTTTTTTTCTTGTATCAAAAATGGAACTACGGAAGCCGGGAGCGGTCATACTAAGCTTTCTTTTCCATTGCCTTCCTGAGATCATGACATAACTATCTCATTATCATTTAAACAATTCATTGTTTTCTCGTGATAAGATAATTATATCGTTATCACGAGAAAACAGTTATTGATTTATTCAGATAACGAAATGATTAACCTTTTACTTTTTATATTTTTTTATCCATATTTTTATCCTATTAGTCTATTTTTTGCATACATTATACCCCAGTGTTTTTAGAGATTTTTATAATTTTATTTACCTATTTCATATTATATGTTTCATGTTGCACGATTGTACCATAAATAATTCCTAGTTTGTGAACTCCTTCACTAACAATGGCAATAAACCCGATTCTTATTCTGATTCTGTGTGAGTAATGAAGGAGGCTGGCCTCAGCCCTGGATTCCCAGTCCATCCATGCCTGTGGGGCCTATAGTTGTGCAGTCGCAGTACCGCGTGTGCAAAAAATAATCAGTTTCCTTTTCTGCATGGAATGCAGTAGAAAAGAATATTTTTTAATGAAAATGTTTAATCTGGACTCATTTTGGGGGTTAATGGGGTTATACCTGTTGCAGGTGTAACACTGGTGCTGTTCATAAATCACCTGGAGGCGTAGGTCTAATTGCTTATGAATCAGAAGTAGAAGCAAATCATCAAACCAACAACGTTCTCATTAGCTAAAAGTTAAACACAGGATTATTTACAGAATTATACACAGGCTGCCATGACTTATACTAACAAATTATCTTGCGTTGTTTTGGTATTGAAGGATGCAATCAGTTTTAACACACACCAATCATCTCGTTACCACGAGAAAATGGCGTTCATTATCTTTAGATAATGCGAAAATGAACTCGTTTTCTCCAGAAAACCAAAATTCCCTCCATATTAATCTTTACTTGGTCATCTCTGTTATTCTGTGGGTCAGAATGTTGGATTTTGGGAAAAGGTCAACAATAAATAAGTTTAACAAACTGGATTTAGTTTTCCATTGAAAACCAGACAAAGAAACAAAAACAAAGTTAGGTTAGCATCCATTGAATTTTGGTCACTTACTGTCCACAGATTTTAAACGTTGTGGTTTTATCCAGGATGGTAATCACGCTGGGCATCTCCACCTTTACCTCAAACTTTGGCAAAACTGCAACAAAAGTAAAAAAAAGTAAAAATAAAAAATTCAACCAGCCTCCAAAGTGACAACCTGCATCGTTTCAAATCGTCTCAAACTCACCGTACTCCTTGATTTCAAAGATGTGTGAGATCTCCCCGTCGGCCATCACAGCAGTGATGGTATAGGTTCCCTCTGCGGCCTCAGGGATAGAGGGGTGAGACAGGTCTAGGATGCCCTTATTGATTTCCTGATTCAGCCACTGGGCAATGCGGTTGGAATTGGGATCCTACACACGGCAATTACAGAAATATTTAATTAAAATAAGTAAAAAAAACAACAAAACAACTAATGCTGTCTGTAAAGATTAAAAAAATAGAAATTATAAATTGACCTTGCTTATTGATTTCTTATCTGGTCTGTTGAGGGAATCTCAGCTGATGACATCTTTTTTTTTTATTTCTGAAATTGTCAACATCTATATTAATCCTCCAATTACTGTCTTTGCATCTAACAATTAGGTCTTTAAAGAAAAAGTTTGGTCTTATTCAGAATTCAAACTTCTGAAAGAACTTTAAATCTGAAATTATTCCATCCTGTTCAATAAATGATACGCGTTTTTAATTAAGAGTAATTTTCATTTGAATGAGCTTTACTTTGTCAAAGAACACTACTGCCACCTACTGGTTTGTGACGTCACGGTGCGGTATCG
>NW_015151176.1:264462-266652 GCF_000732505.1 Cyprinodon variegatus
CTGCCGAAGACACAGACGTCCATCCCCGTGAACACTGGGACGCAACTCAATGGGAAAGGAAAGGATTCTGATTTCAACCGTTGCGTATATTAGCTGCGACATATGAATCAAGATGCTATGACTGAAAACATTTGATTGACAGATGATGGTTGATATATGATTGGCCGAATTTAGGTGTTCAGGCTGACGTAGAACTAACTGGCCTGCAGAAGATAACAAAGAAAAAAACACGGATTTTGAGACATGATTCTTTTAAAAATAGAAATTTTCTAAATTTTGGGACAATATCGTCAGATAAAGAGTATATTTATATACATGTTTAAGCCAGAATTATTTGACATTTAAATATGATTTCCCTATGACTTTAACTATAGCTCTGGTGAATTTCAATGGTGAAATCCTCTGGTAATCTTTAATAATTGTTGTTGATTGCAGATGTGTCTAGTAGTTCCCATTGATTTAGCTTGTAAAGCGGGGAGAATGGCGCTAGGCTTACTGCACCGTGACGTCACTGCCTAAAATAATTATTTTTGTCAGTGATCGAGACGAAAATTATTGTTTTTATTTTTTTACTGATTAATACTAAATTCATTTAATCACAGCAAATATATTAGTTTTAGGTATAGATAATGATCCAATGATCATTCCTTGCTGACCAGAGTTTTCCTTTAAATGCTGCCTCAAACTGAGATTAACAGGTTTAAAAGAGCCAGGAGTTAAACTCCAGCCAGACCTTCTTTATTTCTTTATCTTTACTTTCTGCCTGCAGATAAAACTCCTCAGGAAGAAAGTGCAGACTTCAGCAGAAGTGTCTCAGGGTGAATATGTTTAAGTTCTTACCTTAAGCACCACCTCCGTGTACTAGAGAGGAAAAAAAGAGAAACAGAAAAATGTCATTTTCAGTCAAAGTCAAGAGGATGTGAACAGTAGGAAGTTAGAGCTTCTCTCCAGACTGTAAAGATGGCAGCTGAAAACTCCTCCAGTCTTACAGGAACTTCCCAGCAAGCTTTGAAAAACGGACCAAAATAACTGATTGGAAGAAATTTGGATCTGCTTTGATTTTCTATTTGAAATCAAAACATGTTTTGGTACAAAAAATAAATAAAATAAAATAGTTTCGATACATGTGAATTTGTATGCTTTTATTTTGAAACATTGAAACATATCTCCTTAGACTTTTGTTCATCCATTTTAACCAAACTGAAAATTATTTGGATGTAGCATCTTTATCTTAGAACAAACCGAATATATATGTATTTAATGGAGGAGATATTGATTTACTTCCCATTAAACCATGGGTAGGTTGAGTTTGGGGGCAGTTCTGGTCCAAATCACTCATTCTGGGTTACCTTCTTTTCTTCGCTCAGCTTATATCTTAATGACATAAAAAAGGTAAATTCCTAAAGCCTCCTGCTGCCTGTCGGAGCGAAGAAGTAAAGATGTTTCATTTCCATCTGCTTCAATTTATGGAAATAGAGATTTCACGTTCACAGCACGCTGCCATGTTCTCATCCCCTTCATTAGAAACGGGAAAAAGGCCCGCACCCATATTGATTCAGATGTTTGGGTCACGCGGCGTGTGCGCCAAATGAACTCTGACAGCCTGTTTATCGCTCCACTCCACACAGCGCTTCACGCCCACACCGTCTTCCAAAAGCAACAAACAGTCCTGCTTCCACCTCCCACTCTTTCTGAACCAAAATAGACCCCGCTGCACACATTCACCGACGGCTCGCCAGATATCACAGCCCATTACCAGGTTCACTCATCGGTACCCAGACCTACTTCTAACAGGAAAGTGACAAAAGATGAAATAATAAATAATAAAAACATACCACTCGATTTACGGGGAGGAAGTTGTCATCCAGGGAGACGATCCGAAATTTGACTTTAAAGGACAAAGAGAAGCAGTGATGAGAAAAAGATGAGATCATGCAAAATATCATCAAAACATATTAATGGAAATATTAGAATAAAAAGGATATAACAACTGTCTTTATGAAATTCAGACAAACATTAATAATATGAATTAAACATCAGAAATAGTCCAACTCTAAAATCTATTATTTATGGTTAACATTTATACAGGTTAAATATGGAAGGATGGGCGAACAGAGGAAGAGATGGATGGATGGACGGATGGATGGATGGATGGATGTATGGATGGATGATGGATGGATGGATGGATGT
>NW_015151176.1:266662-268631 GCF_000732505.1 Cyprinodon variegatus
TAGGAGCTTTTTAGAAATCAACGTACTAGGGGGGTCTGAAACGTGGCGAAATATAGCGGTTAAAGCGCTAAGTTGGCAACACTGCTCTTTGCATGGTTTGTTTTCAAATGGTTTGCTGCTGTCTGTTTGGACCTTTCTGAACATGTGCAGCAAATGGACTGATCCAATATGGTGGATGCTGAAGGGGGGGGCTGAGACACACTTAATATTATAAGCGTTTTGATGGCATTTTAGTGAAAGGATTTATATCAAGAACATAATTAAGGTGCACAAATAAGGAAAAGTTGTATGAACCATAAATGTAAACATGCCTAGTATTGCCTAATGGTAAAGCCCCCCCCCCCTAATTCAGATAACCGGTTTGATGCCATCATGGGGTCAAGTTTAAACTTCCTCCAAACAGCTTAAGATAAGAAGTGTTGAAGAAACAGCAGCTTTTTGCATTTAGAAATAACATCCAGAGTTGTTAACTGATGGCTCAGCATTATGCAGATGCAGTAAAATAATCCCAAAATGTGCTGGAGCAGCTGAATTACTAAGCAGCGCAGAGACAAAAGCTGAAGCATTGCTATTCCTGGCAGCCAGCTGAACGCTGCAGCGCTTCCACACAACCAGCAGGCAGAGAGACGAGACGCTCACCGACTTGTCCAGGTTTGTAGATGGGTTTGTCTGTCTGCACGATGTGGATGAAACCAGGCGGCTCAATGACGACTTCGGTCTTCTTGCTCAGGGAAGCGCCTTTACCCTGCAGCGTGATCTCAACCTTTGCTATCGTCCTGCTCAGCACTGCTGGGACCTGTAACACCAGTAAAGAAAATCATAGAAACTACAGTCTGAACTTCATTAATTTTATTTGGATTTTATGCAACTGATAAAAGAAATATAGAACAGGAGAGAAATCTGGGTTCACTGCAGCAGACATGCAGACAACCTGGTTTCTGAGTATAAATCAGCTTTAAGAGTGTTTGTTTTAGACTAGACTAGAAGCAGCCTGGTAGTTTCCTCTTCAAAATCAAGCAAAGCCTGCAAGCTACAAAACAGACGTGGAACAGAAACCCAAGAATTCATCCAGTGAGGCCCGCTGCTGATGGCAACCTGAGTTATGGCTAATGAGGCGCGTAATGATGCCAAGATCGGCGGCATTCCGTGACACGGACAATTAGACGATGGAGGGGGGCAAGTACACTGTGTTTAGAAACATCACCGATGAATTAAATGTTCCGAACAATAAGTTCTATTTTAGTTCTGCAGGAAAACGGACCAGCAAAGAAGAGAAACCAGACCTGGAACTTAAAGCAGTTGGTGAAATCCTCTGAGATGGTTTTCTCCAGGATGACGTTTTGGATGGAGTCCACAGTGAGAGTGATGTTCAGAGAGAGCCCTTCAGTGGGGTTTTGGACGATAGCACACATTGTGTCCTGTTTCCCTCCAGTCAAACGGGAGCTAACAGTCACTGCATAGCTACTGCAGTGGAGGAAAAGAGAGAGACAAAAGACAGTTTATTGGAAAACTTTCCACATATCCTCTAAGATCATTTACTGAATGCAAAGTTCTTTTCAAGGTATTGCATAACTTGCCTTTAAACGAGCTTAATGAAATCTCATTTTAATAAAAATATGGAACTATCAGTCTTAATTTTTCACAAATACACATATTTGATCCAGACATGCACAGGACAAGTCCACACAAGCACAAAACGTGGAGTACTTTCTTGTAATTGGCTTATACAAGAGAGCTTTGTGAGAGTCTCAAAAACTACGCTCAAATGCAGTGAAGTTTAAAGACCACTGGTACTTTGTAATTTAATTGATAATAGTTTATGAACCAGAAATATTTTGGTGAATCAAGCTGTGCATGTGTGGATCTTGTCCTATGCATGTATGTTAGGGATACACGATATTGGGATTTTGGCCGATATCCGATATGCCGATATTTTAAAACTCATGTAGCCGATAACCGATATCGATAC
>NW_015151176.1:269178-276468 GCF_000732505.1 Cyprinodon variegatus
TATCGGTGGGGTGGCCGATGTCTGATATTCAGTTTTAAGGCCGATACCGATAGGGGGCCGATTATATCGTGCATCCCTAATGTATGTATTTGTGAAAATTGAGACCAATCTACCTGCATATAAAAATGAGTTAAATATGACCACTGCCAAACTTTATAAAAGCTGAAGTAATTTTAATAGAGCTTTCTACAGTAAAAAAAAAGTAAATAATTCCTAAAATAATTAAATTTCCCTTCATTTGAGCAAAGATATGAGATGATCTGCTTATTAAACCAATTTTTTTAACCATTAAAAATAAGTTAACTAGATATTATGCATTTATTACAATATATATTTCAATAGTCAATCATCTTATTCCTTTGGTAAATTGACTTACCTGTTCAAATCAAGCAGAACTACATGAATTAAAAAGAAATGGTGTTTTGCAGTGCACAGCATTTAGGAGGACTTCTGTTAAAGGGTTCCTGCTCTAATTTATAGCAAAGTATTTAATCCTGTCGAGGCCAGAAGTTAAACTCTGTTTATCAGTCCCGTTCTTCTAAACTAAACCCTCTCAGATGCTTAGAAAGAGCTCGTCAGCCATGGAGACCCGCCCCGAAAAAGAAAGCAAACCAAAAAAAAACCCTACTCTGTTCTATAGCTAATTTGAAAGGCACATCTTGTAGACAGTTGTTCTCGTCTCCTCATCCACTGACCCCACCATGTGGCCTACCGCTCTGTTAATAGCTTCCACTGGTTTCCCAGTCGCTTCCAATACGTACAACCCACAGCTGAACGTCAAACATTCAGTAGCAAAAGCCATTTATATCCTAAAAAACACATTTTAATTACTTACTTTTTGGTGTTTTTTGAAACGTATGGTGATCTGGCCTTAAATATATATATATATATTTTTTGTACATGACTAAAGGGATAGACGCCCATTGATCTGATGTCTTGTGCATGCTGACTGAACATGGGTATGCCAATCTGACAGAACAGCGGCTCTAGATACAGTTTACCAGGGGGTGGGGCCGGGGTGGGGCCTGTGTTTTATAACGATGAAAACCTGGTCGTACATTTAATGTGTAGTGGAGGATTTTTGCGAATTTTTTAAAAGACCCGCCCTCTCCACTTGAAAAAAAAAGCACATGCACAACCCTGTACCCGCTCCAGAGAGGGACCGTTTATTAAACGCCTGCGAGAGCGCGCACGAGCCCATTCCTCGCTCTGCTTTAAAGATGCTGTTTGCATCACTCATAAGAGCTTATTTTCCAAATGATTTGCGACTTTTCCACGATGTCAGACTGAACACCGGTGAGAAAATGGGAACGAGCACCTAGGACGGCCTTACGTAAACACATCACCACAATGACTGACAGTTAGAAGGACCACTTATTTAGATGATCCACCCAGAAAAAGAACATTTAACACACTGCAAAAAATTAAATCTAAATGAATAAATTTATCTTAAAATTAGTTATATTTTTCTTTAATTGAGGAGGTAAGTGAGACACTTTGCCAATGGAGCAAGACAATGTTTCAAACCGCCAGAGGGGGAAGTGTCAGTTAGAAATTATATAGAATAAGGGGCAAGAATGATTTTTATTTAGCACATGAACATGCTAGCAGCAGGCGCGACGGAGAACAAATCTCCCGAATTCCCACATTTTGACATTTATTTGCCACATTAAAGCAGCGAACCAATGAAAAGACTGGGCTAAACTCCTGAAAAGCTAAAATAAAGAGCTGATTAAGCACCATCTTTCAGTAGAAGCTCTAACTGCTGGGAGCTAACAAGCTAACAGGAGCTAGCATTCTTCTTCCTCCCTAATCCAGGGGCTATTTGTAGAGCTCCCCCTACAGGTTTGGTGGGAAACAGTTCAGTAGATATCAGCAGTTAATGGCCCTGTGCAGCGCACTCTACAGTCTGAAAGATACATTACATTTAAGATAAGAAGAAAAAAATGCCTTGTCTTATTTCAAGTGCATATTATCTAACTATCTAATTTAAGAATAAAAACACTCATTCCATTTCCAAATCATCTTATTTACCTGCTCAAATTAAGGGTAAATACACGTAATTTCAGAAAGTTTTACTTATGTCCAGATTGTTTTTGCAGTGCAGGAGTTTTAAGTTGATCAAAGTAGAAATACTTGAGTAGAAATGCTGTCTATCTAGACTTTATTACAGTAGTTATTTTTTAGACAACTTCTTACTTCTCCTTACATTTTAAAACTAGACTCGTTAGTGGTGTTCCATTAAAGCTATTTTTTGGTTATGGCCTGTGGTTATTTAAAAAAATAAATAAAAAAACAATCTTCAAAAATATTAGTTTCATCCAGAAAATGATTTTCTTTGTAGTTGGATTCGGTCCTGCACCAACTTTTTGTTGACCTCATACCCAAAAAAATAGTTTTACAAGATGATGCAAAGTTAAATCTGAAACTGTTACCATTAGGTATATTACATTAAAAAATAATAATAATTAATCTGCATTAGCCTACTTTTAATTTTGTACTTTATTTAGTTTTAAAAATTGTACTTTTACACCTTTACTGGAGTAAAAGCTGAAGTTGATCCACTAACTTCTACAAAAGTGTTTTTAAAAAGTAGGATTTCTACTTCTACTGCAGTAAAAACACTCGAATAAATACTTTTGACACTTCTGTTATTAGCAAAAGAAAAAGTTGATTTTAGGGCGAGCAGTCCTTTATAGACATGCCCTCAATTAGATCATTAAAATAAGCAAATAAAACAGGTGGGGATGAGGGCACCACCTGCCCCCCCTTTGTAGCAGCCCTTTTTTATTGACCTGCCTCAGATTTTTCTTTTTTTTTTCAGAGATAATCTGAATGTTTCTAAATTTATTTCCGCAGATTAAGGAATTCAATCAAGCGTTGAACCTCCAACTCTGCAAACAAAAACACCACAGGCCAACATTCCTGTTTTCCTCCTGTCTGGTCACGTGCACCTGGTTGTCCTGCGAACTTCTGTTACCATAACAACCTGCTGCGGCTTCTATGACGGCCTTTTACTTACGTGTCTTTCAGGTCGGCCGCCGTGGTGTCGATCAGCAGAGCTGAGGCGAACAGGGCGGCAGAGAGCGCTGTGAGGAGGACAGGTGCCATGTCTGCGGAGGCAACACGACCGGACCGGACTGGACTGGACCTGGAGCTGGACCTGGAGCTGGACCTGGAGCTGCGGTCCCTGCTGCTGCTGCTGGAGTTTTCTGACAGCCACGGATGTTGGCTGCTCAAACCTGTCCTCAGATTTGCGGCGGTGCTGTTTTATAAGACCGATCCAGCCTCCAGCTTTACCCCCCCTCCTGGAGGGTCACTCCCCCAAAGTCCGTTGGACATTTGCAGCCTCCTCCCCTTCCTAAAAGTGGGAGTCAGGAGGTCACCTTTCCAGTTTCTGAAGGATTCCAGTAAAAAGCCAACATCTTCCCCCAAGCGAAGCCAGTAAACAACTAAAACTATTTCTGAAACCATGAGGACCTCACTGAATGGACTAGTTGGTCCACAACTGAAACAGCAATACCTGAGGGCCCCTTTCTAACAGATACTCCCTCTGGCCTAAATTACCTGCTAATCCAGAAAGCTTGATACTGCTGCTCCATCACAAAAACCCCTGGCAGATGTGAAAACAATAAAATGCTTGTATTTAGTAGAGAAGGATTTTTCAGAGTCATTAGCCAAACTCCCTGAAACCCAACTGATGCTAGAGGCTTTTTCCAAAACATTTCAGGAGGTTGGAGTGGGCAGAGGATGGGATCTCTGAACATGAGCGGATCTAGACAGGGGCCACCGGGGGCCAATGCCCCTGTAGCTCATGTCCTGGCCCCTGTGCTGAAAAAAAAACGTTGTTACTTTTTTTTCTTTGCAAATTCTGTTTTACTAAATATTTAAAAACAATACACTCACTGGCCACTTTATTAGGTACACCTGTCCAACTGCTCGTTAACACTTAATTTCTAAGCAGCCAATCACATGGCAGCAACTCAGTGCATTTAGGCATGTAGACATGGTCAAGACAATCTCCTGCAGTTCAAACCGAGCATCAGTATGGGGAAGAAAGGTGATTTGAGTGACTTTGAACGTGGCATGATTGTTGGTGCCAGAAGGGCTGGTCTGAGTATTTCAGAAACTGCTGATCTACTGGGATTTTCACGCACAACCATCTCTAGGGTTTACAGAGAATGGTCCGAAAAAGAAAACACATCCAGTGAGCGGCAGTTCTGTGGGCGGAAATGCCTTGTTGATGCCAGAGGTCAGAGGAGAATGGCCAGACTGGTTGGAGCTGATAGAAGGGCAACAGTGACTCAAATAACCACCCGTTACAACCAAGGTGGGCAGAAGAGCATCTCTGAACGCACAGTACGTGGAACTTTGAGGCAGATGGGCTACAGCAGCAGAAGACCACACCGGGTGCCACTCCTTTCAGCTAAGAACAGGAAACTGAGGCTACAATTTGCACAAGCTCATCGAAATTGGACAATAGAAGATTGGAAAAACGTTGCCTGGTCTGATGAGTCTCGATTTCTGCTGCGACATTCGGATGGTAGGGTCAGAATTTGGCGTCTACAACATGAAAGCATGGATCCATCCTGCCTTGTATCAACGGTTCAGGCTGGTGGTGGTGGTGTCATGGTGTGGGGAATATTTTCTTGGCACTCTTTGGGCCCCTTGGTATCAATTGAGCATCGTTGCAACGCCACAGCCTACCTGAGTATTGTTGCTGACCATGTCCATCCCTTTATGACCACAATGTACCCAACTTCTGATGGCTACTTTCAGCAGGATAATGCGCCATGTCATAAAGCTGGAATCATCTCAGACTGGTTTCTAGAACATGACAATGAGTTCACTGTACTCAAATGGCCTCCACAGTCACCAGATCTCAATCCAATAGAGCATCTTTGGGATGTGGTGGAACGGGAGATTCGCATCATGGATGTGCAGCCGACAAATCTGCGGCAACTGTGTGATGCCATCATGTCAATATGGACCAAACTCCCTAAGGAATGCTTCCAGCACCTTGTTGAATCTATGCCACCAAGAATTGAGGCAGTTCTGAATGCAAAAGGGGGTCCCACCCGTTACTAGCATGGGGTACCTAATAAAGTGGCCGGTGAGTGTAAGGTGATAATGAGGCTTCAGTGGTATTCAGATAGGATCCCAGTTTTCATCTGCTAAATGTTTTTTTAATGCTATATTTTTTTACAGGTGAATTTATCAGCTTTTCTTGAGTTATTATTCAGATTTTATAAAAAAAAAATGGTAATTTTAACTTAAATTAAGTGAAAAATAAGTAAAATGCCTAAATCCTGAATGTATATTGACCTAATAAGAAATAGAATTTTAATTAAACCTAATTGAATGAAAATTTTACTTTATGCAGATCTCTTAATTTAGTTGAATCCCTTGTCCTGTTTTTTATTTCATGCTTTTTTGTTCCCCCATGCAAACAACGCTGGCCCCCTCCTGGCCCCCTGGTACATTTGGTCTAGAACCGCCACTGTCTCTGGAAGTTTAAACCCTTTCTTATTGATAATCCAGATTATCGGGTCTTCACTTATGCAATATTTCCTTCAACTAATCTAAACAGTATTTCTACAGGATTTAGATCAGGTGAGTCAACCACTGAAGAGGGTCGATGGAGTCTGGTGGATTGTCCTGGCCCCGTTAATAGCCTCCTTTGAGTTAAATATTGGGACACTTCCAAACCGACGCAGGTTTAACAAAGCTCTGATTATTCCGGAGTCGGCAAAGAGCTTCTGCACATTCCTCACTGAAGGCCACTCTCCTAGACAGGAATTAGAATCCATGATGATGCTTGGAGCAAAATGAACCACAATGCTTAACAATTATAATGCCGCTGAAAACACCACATAGCTTCTGGGCTGAAGCTTCTGTAAAACATGTTCTGTGAGGGAACATTTTGATGCAATATCTGCTAAAAAAATATATTTATTACAAAGCTTGTTCATGCAAAACAGAGATCCATTAAATATTTATTTTAATTGATATTATTGGGGAAGCTTCCACTCTGTCAGAAATCCTTGCCATGATGTATCCTGTGTTCTCAGCTTTATGGAGATTCAGTAAATCACTCCTGATTATTATGGGCAGCACTACATAGATCCACTTCATTAGCAACTGTTGCAGAATAACACAGAAAAAAAGAGAGAATGCGAAAGAATTAATATGTATCCTGCTGTTTTTATTTCATAAATATATTTAGAAATAGGTGTCCTTTTTCTGCCTTTAGCACCTGGTGTCAGAAATGTCCGTGCACCACGTCTGGAGGGGCCTGCAAAAGACCTGAGCAGAACAGAAGCAAAGAGCGTGCCTTTTTTAATAAAAAAAAAAAAAAAACACATTTTGTATATTGAAATAAAAACAAAAAACAAACAAAAAATAAATAAATCCACAAATAAAAAAAAAACGGTTTTATTGAGAAAAAGCTGTTTCCACTGTTGCATTCCAGCAAAAAGATTCAGGGTTTGACTCAGTGTCTTTCTGCAAAGGGTTTGCATGTTCTCCCTGTGCATGCCTGGTGTCTCCCTGGGTATTCCGTTTTCCTCTCACTATCCAAAGGTTAATTGGCTTCTCTAAACTGCCCTTAGATGTGTGCACACATGGTTGTCTGTCTCTGGGTTGCCCTGCGATGGACTGGCGACCTGTCAGGGGTTCACCCTCCATAGACGGTTGGAGATAGGCCCCAGCCCCACCGTGACCCTGATTGATGAAGTGGGAGAAGATGGATTTTTTTTCTTTCAAATTTTTGTTTTTTAGAGTTTTAAAAATGGCATTCATTTAAATTGTATTCTTTCTCACTTCAAGCCCAATTCAAACATTAACTGTAGAGGAAAGCCCGCCCCAGGAGTTAAGAGAATGTGATCTCAAAAAAAGCAATAATAAGAATAAAATACATACAATCTAATCTGAAAAACAGAAATTTAAAAAATGAAGATATAAATCTGTAAAGAACATTTTTGAAAAAAATAAATTAAAAATTAGTGAACGCTGATCTCTGCCTGCTTTTGTACCAAACCATTTCCTAACCTGTCCTCATCCAGCCTGTCAGCCCCACTGTGTGTGGAACCTGGAACTGTGACCTGACTCCGTCTTGGATTCTCCTTCAGGGCCTCACTGGATCTCTGACCTCCTGGCTCTGTCAACCAACCGCATCTCTGACATCGACTTTGGCTTCGCCCTCTGGATTCTCCTGCCTACATCCGTCTCCTTGCTTCTGATCTTCTGCCTGTCCTTCGACTTCTTATACTCCTGCGTCTGTGACTCGCT
>NW_015151176.1:277921-278928 GCF_000732505.1 Cyprinodon variegatus
ATCATCCACTTCCAGAAAGCTGTCTCTACCCCAGAAGTTCCTGCTTTAGATGCGGATGTCGTCTGAAGTATAATTGTTCAGAGAAATCTAAGTGTTTGTCCACCTCAAATACTGGATCCTTCTGTTCTGAGCTTGACACTCATTTAAAAGTCATATATTGCATTTTCTCTCCACTATATTTCAAGGCAGCAGCTCGTTACTTCTTTGTTTTGGCTCAGCGTAGCTTAGTAATCTGCTGTTGCTGTTTTTCTCTCTTGAAATCCAACTTCAGCATGACAGATAGCAGCTGTGGACTGAATTTGGACACCTCTGTTTTTGAGATTTGCATGATATTCGACAAATGAGAGGAACTCAGAGCAGATATATTAGTTTATAAATTTTACTCAGGCATTAGTTGTTGCCATGTGTAGTTGTTGGATGAGTAGGATGACTTCTCAAAGCAGAGTTGCAGTTTATATCTGGTAATAGATTCAACCTTAAACTTCTATTCTATAATGAAAGTGTGAGGAGAATCTAGACTATCCTGATTTTTCTTTGGTTTGATTTTAAACAAGAACTAATAATCAAAATAGCTGTCCTTTAGTTATTTTAGGCATTTCTATGCTGAAGATTTTCACATGCACTGGAAAAAGTATAACCTTGCTGAAACTAAAAAAAATGATGTCCAGATATCACATCTAAAATATTTGACTTCACAGAATCTGAATTTAATCACTTGTTAGTGATTGATGTAAACAATAATACTGCACTTGACACAACTTAAAATCTTTGCCCTGTTTCAAATGATTTTATGAACATTTCAGTTGATGAACCAACCTAATATACCGTATTTTCACGACTATAAGGCGCATATAAACGTCTTTTTTTCCCCTCAAAATGTGCAATGCGACCTATCTGCGGACGTTGTTGAGACCACCATGAGTATATGAGAACGTTAAAAGGCGGAAGTGTGGGCGTGGCTTGTGTATAAAAGAACAGATATGTGCTTTATGCAGAACATTGTTGTC
>NW_015151176.1:281467-283288 GCF_000732505.1 Cyprinodon variegatus
CCGCTCTATTTTTAAATACGCAGTAGAGGTATTTAAACATAGTAGAGGACATGTACCTGTATATAAAACCCGCGCCCTGTGTGTGTTAAACAGTAATAGCACACATAACTGAGACTTATGGTCGTGAAAATACGATACTTACTTTTAACTAAATTAACAATTAATGTTTGAATAGAAACCAGTTATTTTAAATATAACCAAATTAGATTTTTCACATATATGAATTTAGACAAGACAATTAAGCTAACAATCATGTTTTTGGATTGTGGGAGGAAGCCGAAGTACCCGGAGAGAACCCACGCATGCTAACTCCATGCAGAAAGATCCTGGGCCGGGAATCGAACCCGCAACCTTCTTGCTGTCTGACTCAAACAGAAAAAATTACATGCAGGCCATGAATAAATATATACATATTGAGAGAATTCAAAAACTTTGTTTTGGGTCCTTTCTATGTGTATTTAGTTCAGGTTAAATCAAACTTGATGTCTCAAAATCCAAAAAGAATGATTTACATAATCAAATCAATAATTTTATCTAGTTTAGAGTGAAAAGCATTAGTTTGAATGAACAGTTACATGTTACACTTTTTTCAGTGTGTGGGGTAGAATTTATAGCAGGTGGTTCTACGCATCAGAACATGAGGCGCTTTCTGAAAGTTACAAGGTTCTTTAAAATTATTCTGAAAATTATATTTGCGTCTCTGCATCCCAACAGGAGTCGGCCAATGACTGGCAGGCAGCGAAGAGTTTCAGCTCATAGGAAGGACTCTGGAACAAAACAATGTGCAGCAAGGACAACTACAGATGAGATGTGAGATCCAATGGGACACGAGAAAGGTTAAACATGAGAAGAGCTCCTCTCTAATGAAACTCTCCTGGCTGACATGCCACTCTTCTTACCTTCATTCCTGAGAGAGCAAAGGAGGCAGAATACAGATAAGCAGGGAGTAATTTGCACAACACAGACATTACTGGGTCTGAATTGCTTAAAAAAAGAACCTGAAATACAGAGGCTGGGTTTTTTTTGTTGTTTAAATTGATTTCAGGTGTGTGTGGCTCAGAGCCTGTTCGACTGAAGGCACCATGGTGACAGTCCTTTATCTGCTTTTATCTTTCTTCTCCTCCTCTCTTTGATCTTTGCTGCTGCACTGATTTGAATTCAGAACCGAGGGGAATAAAATTTATAACATGTGTCCCTTTTCGGCATTTGGCTTATGCCTTACTCCTCTACTGGTGTGGCTAATGAAGAGTTCCTCCTTCCTACTGTTGATGTTCTCTTACATCACTCTAGAAAGACTCACGGTAACCTCTGAAATAAAGCTAGCGATGCTGAATTAAACTGCATGAATAAACACATATATAAGTATCCTAACTGTTAATCTCTGATAGGCTTGGAATGGTAAGCATTTTTAATCCAGAGATTTATTCACGATCTGCACTCAAATATTCAGCAGGAAGATCCAAGAATATGTTGTGCAGAAAAAGGTTCAATTTTTTAGCAACATTTCGTAGTTATAACGAAAACCTACAGAAAAAAATGAAATATTTCATTTTAAACAAGCACCTTTTAACCTGTCAGGTACTGATGGAAAATATCATTTAGAGCTGCAGACCTGGAAGTTTATTTGAAGCCTTTCAAAGTAAAAGCAAAATAAAATTAAAGCAAGTATACCGGAAATATTTTACGTTCCCATGTTTATTTCCTGGGTCTTCATATCGTGTGTTTAATGATTTATATATACACTCACCGGCCACTTTATTAGGTACCCCATGCTAGTAACGGGTTGGACCCCCGTTTGCCTTCAGAACTGCCTCAATTCTT
>NW_015151176.1:285362-286222 GCF_000732505.1 Cyprinodon variegatus
ATGTCCCATGATGTTATGTTATGAGGAGGCTGCCTCTGCATGGGCTCCAATGAATAAAAGCCCGTTCCAAAGAATCGACCTGTGTCTGTGGTGTCGTGAAGAGAGCTACACGAGGGAATACCGGATGAGAATCCAAGCCGAGATCAGTAGCACAGTCAAAGTTCGATTAACCAGCAGAATCCAGGAATTAGTCCAGAACAAACAAAACTGTCAGAGCAGACAAGGGAAAGGAAGAACTCGAGTATCCAAAGGCAGAAACAGGCCAGAATCAGAATAAGTATCGCTAGAGTTACTCTCGCTGAACAGCTCAAATAATCTTGCACAGATGGCAGGCAAACAGGCAGCAAAAGTAGCAGCAGGTAACAGGTGGATAAGATGAACATAATGAGCCGCTGGGCCAATTAGACAGGTGACAGGAGCAAGTGATTGACATGATCTTGGCGCTGATGGTTTGGTTTTTTCCTTTGCTCCTTGCTCAGCTGTCTAATTGGTTCTGCAGCTGATTATCGCCGATCATTTCCACCTGGTTCCTCTATTTAAGTTGTGTGTTTGCCTCCCATCAGCGCCAGGTTATTCGTGTGTTTTTGTGAGACGTTCCCTAGCAATCTGCAGTCTGTCTGTTTTCCCGATTGTGACCAGTTTTTGCCCTGTGGATGTCGAGTTTTGCCTTGCCCCTGTCTGCTCTGATCCTGGATTCTACCAGCTTCTGAACCTGGAACTGTCTTCTGACTTCGGCCTTGGATTTCCCTTCTGGACTCTGTTGCTGCTGGGCGTCGGTTGGCGCCTGCTCCGCTCGCTCTCTAGGAACTCCCTGGGGGCGTCGTCTGCCGCAACTGCGGTCAAACCTCGCTGCTGGATTC
>NW_015151176.1:287301-289531 GCF_000732505.1 Cyprinodon variegatus
CACTACAGAAAATGGGCTTAAAGTGTAAAAAACCGAACTTCTCCTTTAATAAACTTTCCCACTGCCTGTCTCGCCTCGAATTCTGGGTCCAACATTCTGAGATCATTACATTGATAAAGCCGAACACAGTGCCAAGACTATGACAAGAGAAGTATTTTTTTCTGAAAATAAGTCATTTTTTCTTCCATTGAGAAGATAAATGAGACACTTTGCCAATGGAACAAGACAATTTACATTTAAAATAAGAACAAAAATATTGCATTGTCTTATTTCAATTGTATATTATCTAATTATCTTATTTCATTGGCAAATCATATTATTAACCTACTCAACTTAAGGGTCAATGTAAGAATGTTTTTACTTATTTCTAGATCATTTTTGCAGTGTAGCAGTGTGCAAACTGTTTATCTGAGAACTTGTTTTCTGAGTTTGGTCTGTGACACTTGGCAGGAAACTGTGTGGTTGGATTCTACAGAATTAGAGGCCCTGTGTAAAAAAGGGCTGTAGACTTTCCCAGCCACGTTATGTAAGAGGCATAGCAAACCCTGTTCAGAAGAAAAGGTAGATATCGTTGAACTCATCTTATATATATATGCATGAATTATATACAGCATTATATCTATAAAACAAGAAATACATAAAAAAAACACAACAAACAAATTACAAGGTTTAAATCACTGCAGAAACTCTCATCTAAAACATTTAAACACAGACATAATTGACTGCAGGGATTTGAAAGTATTTCAAATTCATCCTGACTGGTCAGTTGTTCCTAGAAGTCCCTTTGGCTAACAGCCCCACTCCTTTTGAAAGCATCTGAAACATATTTTGGTTGTTTTTAACCATGTTTCTCCGCCCATTATGTCAAAACAGCCCTGTAAGATTCCTCTGTTATCTTCCACGCTAATTTATTCTTTAGAAATGAAGAGTTTGCAAAGGGGATCAGCTGTGCAGGACGGGCAGCAGGTCTTATGTACAGTTACCACTCAGTGTTTTGATATTACAGGCAGACTGGGTTTTGCAGATCTGCACAGAGTCACTATGTTGCTACCTAATAACTGTATCACTGTTTTGTTGCAGCGTCTTAGCCCCACTTGAGAATGTACACCCCCATTGATGCTTTTTCTATTTCTGAAACTGGTTTGTATGATTTGCAATACAGTTTTGGTGCATTTGAAAGCAATGTAAAAATTGTAAATGTAGGCGTTCCAAATGCATTTGCAGCCTTTTCAATGAGGGGTAAAAAGAAGCCCTAAAATCATGGCTGAAACAAAAATATATTTGCTTTAGAGGGAAGTTTGTTTGTTTTTTGGTTCAATTTTACTCAAACCCTTTTCCCAATATCTAATATTGGCTGTAGCCTGATAAAGCCAGAAACCAACACTACTGAAGGAAGCCAAACACATATAGCCATCAAAAGAAAAAGAAACTAAAATATCTAGGATGGGGTGAAAAATTAGCTGCTTGGAATGTGTATTAAAGTCATTTCCTAAACGTTTTAAAAATGTAAATCCCTTTATTTTCCCACAATGGGGAAGTTCTCTCTCTGCATTTGACCCATCCCCTTGGGGAGCAGTGGGCTGCCATTGTGGGGCGCCCGGGGAGCAGTGTGGGGTTAAGGGTTTTGCTCAGGGACCCAGAGTGCAGACTGTGGGGGTCGAACCGGGTACTTGCAACCTTCTCAGAGCACAGAGCACTGCTCTAACCACTAGTGCCCTTTACTTGAAATCTTGTAGGCAAAAACTCCCTCACCCCTTTTAAGATTACACTACTATAATGTGATAAAAATAGATTGAAAATAAACATAGAAGTAAGGATATTACGCCAGTTTAAGAGCTAATATCCTCGGGCTCTCCTGTTCTCTTAATCTCATGCAAAGCTGGATGAACCTGTTGGTCATTTCCCTGAAACTCTTGACCAGGCCCCTTTTCTTTGTCTTGCTTTATGGTAAAACAAAATTCCTCTTGCCTTATTGTTTGCAGCAAAACTTTACTGTGAAGTGACCTTTATTGTCAACCCTAGAATTTTGGGCGGAAAGTCTGCAACATCGCATTGGCATGTCAACTTGTTTTGCCTGTTTAAAGAGTGTTTGGGAATTGTTAAAAAAAAGTGAAAAACATATTACCTTGCTAATAGGATACACCCAAAAAGGATTGCATTAGTCTGTTTAGGTAATACATAGATTTTATATAGGACTTACGGCAGTGATATTCTAGTCTATACCAAGGGC
>NW_015151176.1:290561-293804 GCF_000732505.1 Cyprinodon variegatus
CAGGCAGCTGCAGCTACCAGGCAGAGAAGCTGCGAGAGGAAAAGAAGCGGCTGCTGTATAGTAAATTATAAACATGTGGTTCACATCCAATTATTGGTAGGGACAAATAGGTCCGTCCTAAATTTTGGTAGGGACATGTCCCTATGGTCCCTATGCAACCCTACGCCCATGGTCTATACACTCAGTAGACTGTCAGCTCTGCACTGCCATAACGCAAAGATTGCTGCCTCCATAAATGAGAGATCTGCTCCAATGTTTTAATAAGTAGCAATTTCTAAGGCAGCAAAAACATTAAGATTGAGAGTTTCAGTTCATAGACGATAATGAGTAACATACATGTGTATAGTAGATCACAGTTCTGTCAGTAAATCCCTGTAATTATTGGATCATCCATATGAGTTGGACAAACTTTATTGTCATGTTGTAAACACTGAGTGTATAGAAAACAAAATTGCTTACAGCTTCCAACAGTGCCATCAAAAAGAAATTCAAACACTGAAATACCTAGCATGAAGGGAAAAAGATGCAGAACTACAGACCCATCTCAAACCTCCCCTTCATCAGTAAGATTATTACGTACTAAAGGTCCATGTACAATAGCCCTGCTGCTGTCAGTGAGCCCCATGGGAGCTGTGGCTACACATAGTAGCTTGCCCCACCAATGTGGGAGTGTGTGTGAGAATGGCTGAATCACTGAATGTGGTCTAAACAGCTTTTGTCAAGTCACCTGACTTGAAAAAACATTATATAAGGACAGGCCATTTACCAAATGTGTCAAGAACCGAGGACAGATGTACCCAGTATTCAAGGAGAGACAATCAAGAGGAAAGGTCAAAAAAGTTTATNAGGACAGGCCATTTACCAAATGTGTCAAGAACCGAGGACAGATGTACCCAGTATTCAAGGAGAGACAATCAAGAGGAAAGGTCAAAAAAGTTTATCAAATAAAACAAAAACTAAAGTGGAGCTGAGGCTCGCGGACACAGCTGGATGGGGTGCGGGGCAACGCCCAATCACAGACACTGCAGGAGAAACACAGGTAAGTGACCACGATCATCTGACAGAAGATAATTATCTGAGTTGGCCACTTGCCTGGTTTAGCAGTCCAGTCCTAGAATGTCCCCAAGTGCTGCAGTCCCGGAGGACATGCTAGAAGCCGATCCTTGTCAGGGATCAGACAGGAAAAGACAGGAACAGGATCCAGATCAGGCTGGAACAGACAGGTGGCAGGATCCAGGATTCCAGGCATCCACAGGCTCCCAGGAGGGTTCAGAGTCTGACTGGGTCCAGAAGCATGACCAGGTGGTCACGCACAGGAGCAGACCGGATCAGGTGCAGACAGGCAGGCTCAGTGGAAGAGGGTAGCCGAGACAGGACGTGGAACCAGAACTTGATGCAGGACTTTAAACTGGTCTCCTCCCCGGAGCCAGGCTTACTGAGATAAAAGCAGAACCTCCCCACATATAGAGCCAAAAACCCAGAGGACTCCGCGGGGGAGGAACAGTGGACGATCAGGAGATGAAACAAACACAAAACCCTTCTTTCCACTGGCTGCCAGGATCCAGGACATGAACCAAGGAATAAAACTAACAGACAGGCTAACAGAAAGACAAGTAATGATCTGGCACTGAATGCTCAGGCTGAACTGAATATAACCCACAGCAAACAGGTGAAAGGAATAAATTATAATTGAGGCAGGGAGGGAAAAGGACAGGTGAGAGGAATGACTAATTAAGGGAGGAGCAAACAGGCCAGATCATGACAAAATGAGATTATAATAAAGAGCAAGATCAGTTACCATAACTATGCAGACGATACACAGCTTTACATCAAAATATGACCAGGTGACTATGAATCCATTGGAGCACTGGCAAGATGCTTAGAACAGATCGATATGTGGATACAACAGAATTTTCTCCAACAGATTAAAAACAAAACTGAGGTAATAAACTTTAGGCCAAAGAAGGAGAGATCCAGAGTTAGCTCACAGCTTCAGCTGCTACGGCAGAAACCACTGATTATGGCTGAAATCTTCATGTCATGATGGACACANAGGACAGGCCATTTACCAAATGTGTCAAGAACCGAGGACAGATGTACCCAGTATTCAAGGAGAGACAATCAAGAGGAAAGGTCAAAAAAGTTTATTAAATAAAACAAAAACTAAAGTGGAGCTGTGGCTCACAGACACAGCAGGATGGGGAGCGGGGCAACGCCCAATCACAGACACTGCAGGCGAAACACAGGTAAGTGACCACGATCATCTGACAGAAGATAATTATCTGAGTTGGCCACTTACCTGGTTTAACAGTCCAGTCCAAGAATGTCCCCAAGTGCTGTAGTCCCAGAGGACATGCTGGAAGCCGATCCTGGTCAGGGATCCAGAACAGACAGGAACGGGATCCAGATCAGGCAGGAACAGAACAGGTGGCAGGATCCAGACTTCCAGGCATCCACAGGCTCCCAGGAGGGTTCAGAGTCTGACTGGGTCTGGAAGCATGACCAGGTGGTCACGCACAGGAGCAGACAGGATCAGGTGCAGATGAGCAGGCTCAGTGGAAGAGGGTAGCCGAGACAGGACGTGGAACCAAAACTTGATGCAGGACTTTAAACAGGTCTCCTCCCTTACTGAGAAAAAAGCAGAACCTCCCCACATATAGAGCCAAAAACCCAGAGGACTCCGCGGGGGAGGAACAGAGGACAATCGGGAGACGAGACAAACACAAAACCCTCTTTCCACTGGCTGCCAGGATCCAGGACAAGAACCATGAAATAAAACTAACAGACAGGCTAACAGAAAGACAAGTAATGATCTGGCACTGAATGCTCAGGCTGAACTGAATATAACCCAGAGGAAACAGGTGAGAGGAAAAAATTATAATTGAGGCAGGGAGGGAAAACGACAGGTGAAAGGAATGAATAATTAGGGAGGAGAAAACAGGCCAGATCATGACAAAATGAGATTATAATAAAGAGCAAGATCAGTTACCATAACTATGCAGACGATACAAAGCTTTACATCAAAATATGACCAGGTGACTATGAATCCATTGGAGCACTGGCACGCTGCTTAGAACAGATCGACAGGTGGATACACCAGAATTTTCTCCAACAGATTAAAAACAAAACTGAGGTAATAAACTTCAGACCAAAGAAGGAGAGATCCAGAGTTAGCTCACAGCTTCAGCTGCTACGGCAGAAACCACTGATTATGGCTGAAATCTTCATGTCATGATGGACACA
>NW_015151176.1:298969-299988 GCF_000732505.1 Cyprinodon variegatus
CCAAAGAAGGAGAGATCCAGAGTTAGCTCACAGCTTCAGCTGCTACGGCAGAAACCACTGATTATGGCTGAAATCTTCATGTCATGATGGACACAGACTTATTATTCATCACCTTTTATCACCTGAAGAACATTCCCAGGACTAAAGGACTAATGTCCAAGCATGATCTAAAATAACTCATCCATACATTAATCTTTAGTAGAATTGATCCCTGCAAAAATGTCTATCAGACAGCTGCAGCTGATCCAAAGCTCTGCTGCCTGAGTCCTCACTAGAACTAAGAAAGTAGAGCAGATCAGCCTGGTTCTGAAGTCCTACCGCTGGCTCCCTGTAGCTCAAAGAATAGCCTTTAAAATCTTTCTGTTGGTCTAGAAGTCACTGAACAGATCAGCACCTCATCCATAACAGATCTGTTGTCCGTGGATCAACCTCCCAGACCACTCAGCTCTTCTAGCTCCAGCCTACTTTGAACACCAAGGACTAGAACCAAACATGGGGAAGCAGCATTTAACTCCTATGCTCCACTGATCTGATTGGAAATGAGCTTAAGCCTGAGTTCTTTGAAGTTAAAGTTAAAAAGCCATTTGTTCAGAGCTGCCTTTGACTGTTAAACTCTTGACTGAGGTTTCACAATATTAGGGGTTTTATTTCTCTTCTGTTTTACTGTTTCATTTATGCAAAGGACTATGAATTGTCTGAAAGGCACTTAAATAAAAAATAAAAACATACAAATATGTATATATATGAACATAGTGTATAGTTAAAGGAAAAGTCCGGTCAGCAAGGACTGATCAATGGATCATTATTGTCTAAACCTAAAACTAACTGGTGGTTTAATTAATTTAGCATTAATAAGTAAAAAAATTAAATAATGTTTCTTCGTTGCAATCACCCAGTCTGGGAGCGGCCATTTTTGCCCAAATATAGTATCCCCTCCCTCCTGCCATCTTCCAGCAGTGACGTCACGGTGCGGTAAGCCTAGCGCCATTCTCCCCACTTTACAAGCAAAATCAATGGGA
>NW_015151176.1:300849-303364 GCF_000732505.1 Cyprinodon variegatus
ATCTATCTATCTATCTATCTATCTATCTATCTATCTATCTATCTATCTATCTATCATCTATCATTTCTTAAGGATGATAAAAAATGCTGAGAAACATTAAAGTTTACAATTTTACATCAGACCGGTAAACTTATTTTTTTCGGACAGAAACGTAGACCATATCAGGTTAAAATGTTTGCATATTCTAATTCATTGATCACGGCTCCATTTATTCTGTTTTTTAGGATAATACTTTTACTACTGACTCATCTCTTTAGCTAGTTTTCTCCGCTAGATGAAAATACCGTAACTAACATACTAAATTTTTCTGATATAGAGAGTAGTTCTTGATCAGCGCTTATGTATTCCTTTGTGCATTTGCTCCATCTGCTCAGAACTCCAGACGTCCGCTAACCCTAAGCTTGGTTCTGCTTCTGCTGGAGATTTTCTCCCCACTGTGGCCTCAGGAGGAAGGACTGATTCAAAGTTAATATTTTGATCCAGTTTCCAAATTGAGTTAAAACCTTAACTGCATTGTTTTCTAAATATAAATGACCTTAAACCTGTCTGTGTGGTTGGTTTGAAGTTCGTACACCTCAAAGATTGTGATGTCAGTAGCATATGAATACTTTTACAAGGCAAAGCAAGTACTATGAATAAAAATTTGCATAATGATACCCTAACAGTTTTTTTTCGATGTATTATTCAAAGTTTTGAACAGAATGGTGGTTGATGTGATCAAAAATCCCCACTGTGAGCTCAGGGTTTAACACTCCAAATGTCTGCTCTGTGCGTGCTCTCTCATCAGCAGAGGGCAGCAGACACGTAGGCTGAGCAAATGTTTTCCTTTCTCTCATCTCCACCTCAGGAGGGGCTCATTAAATCTGTCTCCCCATCTCTGGCTGATGAATTCTTCATTAAAACACTGTGATCAGCCGGCGCTCGGCTACAAAGACGTTTTAAAGAAGTGCAATTAAGTGGGTGTTGATGATCTCAGAGAGATGATCTTTTGCAGCTAAAAGCTCCCTGAACACAGCCCACTGGAGCCTTTCCAGAGAGATAGCTCACACGGAAAAACAGTCCACCAGTGAATAACAAAGGGAAGTCAGCCGCTTCACGGGGATTTAGATGTTCAAAGGAGCAGCTTACGCCTTTGGGCCATGCAGGGCCCTCTCGAGTCAGAGAATGAAATCTGTTGTTTAACAAGCTTTTATTGGAATCCTCACGAACAAAAATGTTGAAGATCGGGGACAAACAGAAGCCCACAGTGGTGGCGCACATGAGCCCCAGATGAGAGAATATTTGTCAGTCAGCCCATAACAGAGTGTACGACTTTCATTTTTGGATAACAAAATCCACTGGGTGTGTGTGGGTGTGTGTGAGTTGCTCAGACCAGGATATGCTGGGCTTTAGGTGGTGCATATAACAGAGCCAGCTGCTTTAGTGTCCCTCTGTTCTTTGGTTTGTGTAGTTCCTTCAGGTTTTCTAAAAACAATCGTTCCTGGGTTTCTCTGCTCCCATGGGGGCTTCAGAAAGCCGGACACTGGCTCTGAGCTTTACTGCGCTTCGTAGGACTTCACATTTAAAGAAACACTCCTCCACAGATCTCTGTGCTTTGGCTTTTATGTTTCCCCTTCACAAACTTGAAATAGAGAACAGAGATTTGGACTGGTATTGTTAGAAGTAACAAGTCAGATCGTAAGTGTCAGAAGTCTGCAAAAACTTTAGCGGATTCCATATCCCAGTGGGCTGGACGAAACCAGCTTGTAACAGTAGGTTGTCTGGGATAAGCAGAAGTTTTTTTTTTGGAACGACAGACCAAATTATCACCAACAGATAAAGAGAAAACTCGGAATATTCATAGATGACCTCAACGGATTTCTAAACAACGTAAGCCCAGAGGTGCAAATTCTGCCTGAGATGTAGATATGTGAATTAAGCAAGTACAGCCCCCAAACTATAAATTGGAAATACAAATGTTTGTATTTGTATGACAGAAACGCATTGAGGAATATTTTACAGGTGGAACCACTATTTTAAATGTCAGCTGTGCTGCTGCCATCAACACCTTTGTTTATAGATATTCGAGATCGGCCTGTTTTTCAGTGTAGTCCTGTTTCTCTGAATGTCACTAACTGGATGTGCTCTTTTCATCCTCTGACATGGAAGTTTGCCTCGTCTGCCTGGCTGTGTTTCTCCTGGATGGGGCCGCCCTTTACAGTTGCCTTTTGTATTTGACGTGTTGCGAATTGTGAGATTGTGAAATCCTGTGGTTCAAGTTACCTTTTAATGCTCCTCTATTCTCCAACACCAGCTGCCCCAGCAGCCAGCGCTACTCCACCATCTACTTTTTCTTACAGTTTTTTCTCAATTTTATAGTTGTTATACCAAATCAATCACTTACTTTAGTCAATTAGCAGTCAGAAAGATGAGTACACATCAATATCAAACAGATGAATTAGTAAAATGTTTAGAGTGTATAGAGTATAGAGAACAAGAATAAAAAGTCAAGGATAAAAATCATCAGGCAAAATGT
>NW_015151176.1:306564-314466 GCF_000732505.1 Cyprinodon variegatus
CTGTCTCCTTGAACCCCAGTGGGCCTCAGCAGATGGCCGCTCACACTAAGCCTGGTTCTGCTGGAGGTTTCTTCCTGTTCAAAGCGAGTTTTTCCTCTCCACTGTCGCTACAAGCATGCTTGCTGTGAGGGATTGCTGAAGAGTCAATGAGACGATGCAATGAGCGGATCTTCCTTAGACAAAAAACTGAACCAATCTGACTGGATGATCTAGTTGAATGATCTCTATAAAGTGCCTTTAGTTATATGTGTTTTGAATTGGTGTTATATAAAAACACTGAATTGAATTGAAGGGAATGTCTATGCTTGAAGAGACATTTCTTTGTGGGAAAAAAACCTTGTGTCGTTGAAATTAATGCATCATCGAGCACAACTGGTGGTTGATAGAAAATAATTTTCTCGACCTACGGTGGGAAATGGGAAAATAAAAATCTAAGGAGTACTGTAGGATTTGGGAGCAGACCAATCAGAGGAGGACATGAATGATGTAAATATTTATATCCCATCAGATATTATGTCACTGTCACTTAAGACTGTTTTCATAAAGGTTTGAAGCTTCTCTGTTTTCCTGACTCCTTTGTTCCATATTGATGACTGATACTTCCAGCACTGCAGTCATCTGTAAACCTCCTCTTTTAGCTTAAACATAAATTATTTTAAAATGTAATAATTTGATACTTTCACTTTGTAATTTGTGGTCTTTATTTTTAAACAGTAATGTTCAGACCTTTTAAATCATAACTGGAAGAAGGGCCAGCACACTGGAAAAAAATGAAATCTAGATAAGTAATTTTTTTCTTAAAATAAGTGCATTTGTTCTTGGATTAAGGAGGTAAAAGAGTCGTTTTGCCAATGGAACAAGACAATTTACACTAAAAATAAGAAAACGCAATTGCATTGTCTTATTTCAAATCTAATTAGCTTATTTTAAGAATAAAAATACTCATTCCATTGGCAAAATATCTAATTTACCTACTCAAATTAGGGGTATATACTCTTAATTTAGGAAATTTTAACGTATTTCTAGATTGTTTTTCCAGTGTAGTGAACTGATTAATGAGTCCAGGGCTGTGGACCCCCTGCAAACTAACGCTCTCCTCTTCGTTAACCTCAGATCGACTCAGATGCCACCAGCTAACCTCCATCTGGGGCTGTGACCTAAATTGAGCGGGAAAACAAGCAGAGCAGCAACCATTTCACCGTCAGGCCGTGACTCCTCCGCTGCAGCGGCGCTCCTGGTGGAGGTGCTGAGGGAGCAGAGAGAGCGTTGTTTGAACTACAGTAAAACACAGCTCCCTTCAGCTCCCAGATCAAAGGCAGAGGATTACCAACAGCCTGCCGTAATGAGACCACGATGACTTGAAATCGCTGGGACGGCTCGGTGCACCCCTCCCCCCCACCCACAACATCGTTATGAGAGACCGCAGTGGAACACCCTGAGAAAGACAACAGTATTCTAGCAATGTAGGTTTCTCTGGGAGTAAACTGCTTCTCTGTGTGTGATCTTGTTAGAGAACCAAAGCAGATTGGGGGAAAGCTGGGAGTAAATGCAGTCTGTATTTTTATGTTTTTAAATCTTTTTCCCCTGGTGCTGTATGAACTTCACTGGCCTATCAGCCTTCTTTGTCTCACTTTTAACCAGTAAAATAAACACCACCTTGGTGCCTTCTTTATAAAAACATCCATAGAAAGCAGAGGAAAATGGTCTGTTGACTTTTATGTCATGTTGCTGGTGATGATTCTCAGTCATCCAGGTCAGGGTCAAGCTTTAAAGGTTGAGTCGAGGCAACTGGACGGGAGGTTTTCGAGAAGAATTTTCGCCTCTAATCCAGAGGCTTCGTCAGTTCTAACTGGGCCACTAACCGGACCAGACTGGGCATTCGAACCGAGCCATCAGGTACAGAGCTGGTCCAGGTCCGGAGCCAGGAGTCAGCTGGCTCCCTCCTCCCTGTCCACCAGAGTTTCCGGACCAGCCCTGGAGCTCATGGCTCGATTCTGCTGCACTGTAGTCGACAAAAATCCTGGACAATTTTGAAATTCCCCCTGGACATTTTTTTTAGGTATGAAAAGCAGGACATGTCCCTGAAAAAGACGACGTCTGGTAACCCTACTCTGATCCCTCTTATTAGATTGGCCATGGAGGTCACCTGGGGGGTTCTGATGGGTCGTTAACTCTCTCATCAGCGTGATTTTGGTCACAGTTTTGGTCTAAGTTCTGCTGTTTTGCTGCATCTTCATTACACTGATAGAAAATCGAATGTTAGGTATAAGAAAAAAACTTAATTAATTCCAAAAGGGAAGGTCCTGTGTGAAATAGTTTTATCTTTGTTTCAATGAAATGTTTTATGTGTTGCCTTATGATAATGTGAGTCAGGTGAGGGCAGATGAGAAATGATATTCCTTAAAGTTCTTTGTCAGAAAACTGGTGAGACAGTCAGTAGGAAAGTTCAAAACGTTTATTAAAATAAAAACNGTATTTCTAGATTGTTTTTCCAGTGTAGTGAACTGATTAATGAGTCCAGGGCTGTGGACCCCCTGCAAACTAACGCTCTCCTCTTCGTTAACCTCAGATCGACTCAGATGCCACCAGCTAACCTCCATCTGGGGCTGTGACCTAAATTGAGCGGGAAAACAAGCAGAGCAGCAACCATTTCACCGTCAGGCCGTGACTCCTCCGCTGCAGCGGCGCTCCTGGTGGAGGTGCTGAGGGAGCAGAGAGAGCGTTGTTTGAACTACAGTAAAACACAGCTCCCTTCAGCTCCCAGATCAAAGGCAGAGGATTACCAACAGCCTGCCGTAATGAGACCACGATGACTTGAAATCGCTGGGACGGCTCGGTGCACCCCTCCCCCCCACCCACAACATCGTTATGAGAGACCGCAGTGGAACACCCTGAGAAAGACAACAGTATTCTAGCAATGTAGGTTTCTCTGGGAGTAAACTGCTTCTCTGTGTGTGATCTTGTTAGAGAACCAAAGCAGATTGGGGGAAAGCTGGGAGTAAATGCAGTCTGTATTTTTATGTTTTTAAATCTTTTTCCCCTGGTGCTGTATGAACTTCACTGGCCTATCAGCCTTCTTTGTCTCACTTTTAACCAGTAAAATAAACACCACCTTGGTGCCTTCTTTATAAAAACATCCATAGAAAGCAGAGGAAAATGGTCTGTTGACTTTTATGTCATGTTGCTGGTGATGATTCTCAGTCATCCAGGTCAGGGTCAAGCTTTAAAGGTTGAGTCGAGGCAACTGGACGGGAGGTTTTCGAGAAGAATTTTCGCCTCTAATCCAGAGGCTTCGTCAGTTCTAACTGGGCCACTAACCGGACCAGACTGGGCATTCGAACCGAGCCATCAGGTACAGAGCTGGTCCAGGTCCGGAGCCAGGAGTCCGTGGCTCCCTCCTCCCTGTCCACCAGAGTTTCCGGACCAGCCCTGGAGCTCATGGCTCGGTTCTGCTGCACTGTAGTCGACAAAAATCCTGGACAATTTTGAAATTCCCCCTGGACATTTTTTTTAGGTATGAAAAGCAGGACATGTCTCTGAAAAAGACGATGTCTGGTCACCCTACTCTGATCCCTCTTATTAGATTGGCCATGGAGGTCACCTGGGGGGTTGATGTTCGTTAGGGGGTTCTGATGGGTCGTTAACTCTCTCATCAGCGTGATTTTGGTCACAGTTTTGGTCTAAGTTCTGCTGCTTTGCTGCATCTTCATTACACTGATAGAAAATCGAATGTTAGGAAAAAAATTTGGCCTTCTAAAATTTGTTAGAAAAAAACTTAATTAATTCCAAAAGGGAAGGTCCTGTGTGAATAGTTTTATCTTTGTTTCAATGAAATGTTTTATGTGTTGCCTTATGATAATGTGAGTCAGGTGAGGGCAGATGAGAAATGATATTCCTTAAAGTTCTTTGTCAGAAAACTGGTGAGACAGTCAGTAGGAAAGTTCAAAACGTTTATTAAAATAAAAACATAAACAGACAAAACAAAAGCATGGAGCTGCTATGGATCTGAGGGCTGCAGCAACTGCAGGAGGGGGGGCGGGGCACCGCCCAATCACTGACATTCTGGATGGAGAGGACACAGGTAAGTGACCACGATCATCTGACAGGAGATGATTATCTAAGTGAGTCACTTACCTGGTTTGACAGTTCAGTCCATCCTTTCAATTCTAGGCAGGATCAGCCGATACGCTGCCAACGAGATGAGGCCCTGAGCCGTCCAAAGTGTCCCCAATGCTGCAGCCCCGGGGAACATGCAGGCAGCCAATCCAGGTCAAGGGAAAACAGATCAGGCAGGAACAGTTCAGAGATCCAGGGGTCTGTAGTCCGACCAGGGGTTCAGGTCCACATAAGAACAGACAGAAATGGGTTCCAGGAATCCTCAGAGCGTTTAGGCAGGTTCAGAGTCAGAACGGGTCCAGAAGTATGTCCAGGCAGACACGCACAGATGCAGACAGGCAGGCTCAGAGGTTGAGGACCAGAGAATAGACGTGGTACCAGGATTACTGCAAGAAAATTTAAACTGGTCTCCACCTTGGAGCCAGACTTAAAAGAATAAAACTGACCCTCCCTGGAGAAGGACCAGGACATGATCAGAGGACAGGAAAAACTACCAAACAGATGAACAGAAAACAAATAATGATCTGGCCCTGATAGCCCAGGCTGAACTGAATAAAAGCAGAAATGCAGGTGGACAGGATGATTAGTGAGAAGAATAAAGCAGGTGAATGACATGAACAATTAGAGCCAGCTATCAGGGCAGATCATGACATAATTAGGTGAAAGGTTTTGTCTAAGACCTCCTCCTCTGGTCAGAGATGGTTTTCCAGGTTAACAAAGATGGCTTCCTTAACCCCTCTCTCAAACCATCTTTCTTCTTTGGCCAGAATATGAACTTTGCTGTCCTCAGACGAGTGTCCTTTAGCCTTCAGGTGTATGTGAACAGCTGAGTCCTGTCCTGAGGAGTTGGCCCTCCTGTGTTGAGCCTTGCAATGTACCGGTCGGTGCACTCTTCCCTACACTGAACAGTGTAAACCACGTTGTCGGCCTTCTTTCTGATTGTCTTATCCTTGGGGTGAACCAGTTTTTGCCTTAGGGTGTTGCCAGGTTTGAAGTGCACAGGGATTCAAAAATATGCTGAAACAAAACAATAGCACTTTAGTATAGAACATGGAACTTGTGTTCCTTTGGGAAAAGATCCAATCCTCCCCCTCAGATAGGTTCTTAGTTCTGACTTGCTAAGATTAAGCCATCATGTAGCAATATAAAAATAAAGAAAACTGCATAAGACAACAACATAATGCTATGTTCACACCGCACGCAGCAGAAGCAACAAAAATGCGCATGCTGCTTAATTTTTGATGCTTGTATGAGTTTAGTTCAGATGCATGGCTGAAGAATCTTTGCTGCTCTAGCTGCACGGTCGAAAAGTGGGTCTGATGCGCGTTGGGCGGAGCTACCCTATCCTTTCTTTGCCTGTAACAATGGCGGCTATATTTGCTGTGATCTGTGGGTAAAGAAAATGTTTTAATATGTTTTTAAGTGAGAAAGTCCACCTGAAATTATGGTCTGTGCAGTCAGTTCATCCAGATTACCATCCTGCCATCAGATATTATTTCTCTGTGGGAGCCGCTCAGGCCCCCGTACACCGCCGATGCACTGTCACTGGGAATCCGGTTCATAGCAGCCTCTGGCTCAGTCGCCTCTTCGCGGTTTTACGCTACTGTTCGCATGGCCTGTAAGGCATTTTTCACGTACGTAATCCAAACTGCAGGAACATGAATAGCAGTCGTTGCCATAGCAACACCGATATTCCTTTTCTGGAATGGGAAGAAGCCGTCCCATTCTCGTTTATACACCCCCACCTTCAATCAAGGCGCCTTCCACTGCTGCAAGTGTGACTTAATTTGATGGTGAAGGGTTAGTGCTTAGGGGGCGATTCGGGATTCAGCCTAAATGTCTTTTAAATGTGACTCTGACTGCTGATTGGACTTATTGGAGGCATGGTTCAATGCTGACAGGGTTGCCTCTGATTGGATGGATAAGGGATTCAGATTATTCAATTGAATTTTCGCCTTGGCTGCTGCAGTTCAAGCATCTATATTTACAATGTTTGGAAGTAAGAAAACATAATAAAACCCTTTACAAATTTACTCCATGATAAAAAAAAACAATTATACTGCATATTAACAAATAATTATACTGTTTTTACAAACACATTAACAAATAAGAACAAACTTGCTGCAGCGTGGAAAATTAAAGGGCATTATGGGGGAATGGAAGTGATCGTTCCTTTTCTGTGCAAAACATTCTAATCAAATTTCTTGTTATTTTACAGGCTTTTTTAACTGTTGTTTTTAGCATATGAATGTTTTTAATAACTTTAAAAAATAATAATTTTTATCATAATAACCTCAGGCTGCATTGTTTAGATTACATTTTCTCCACTCTCTCTCTCTAAATCATCCCTGACTCTGGATTCTAGTCCTTTCCTCTCTCCATCCAGACTGCTGAACAATAGTCCAGTCTCTGGTTTCAGAGTGTTTTGACACAAAGGATTTGAGTCCATGTTTAGTTTCAGCCTCAGCCTCCTTTCCTGCCACACGTTTTCCTTCCACTCAACTTTCTATAAACATCCCTGGATACAGCAAGCAGAACAACAAGCTCCCTCAGTGGTTGCTCTGCTTCCTTCCCCTTTTTGAAGACAATGTCAGTGACCGCCCTGCAGACGTCTTTCCAGTCAGTAGTTCTTCGCCATGGCTTTAGAAATGTTGTTACAAAGGGTGAAAATAAATGGGGTCAAATGAAAGAAAATTACATTTTAAAATAGAATTTATGTGATTTATTGTATTTTGAAAATATGTCCTCATCCTGTGAGTAGGAGGAACACATTGGACAGAAAGATGATTGTATTAAGAAAGTGATTTTGTTTATTCTTACACTGGAAAAAATTAAAATCTAGATAAGTCATTTTTTCTTAAAATAAGTGCATTTGTTCTTGGATTGAGGATAAAAGAGACATTTTGCCAATGGAACAAGACAATTTACACTTAAAATAAGAAAACACAATTGCATTGTCTTATTTCAAGCGCATATTTTCTAATTATCTTATTTTAAGAGTAAAAATACTCATTCCATTGGAAAACTATCTCATTTACCTGCTCAAATGAAGGGTAAATACACTTAATTTAAAAAGTTTTTACTTATTTTTCCAGTGTAGGTGCTCCTCCAGTAAATTTTGCATATTTACAATTTTTTATATTCCTGTATTTATCAATGTTAACTGTATGTTTGCTTGTCTCTGTCAGAGGTGTCACGTAACAAAGTACTAATAATCTGTTGGTTAAGTAGAAATGTTTGCTGTATATACATAGACAACTTTTTACCTCCACTCCTTCCATTTGTTTTTGCAATTATATCTACTTTATATTCATGATCTTTTTTATTTTAATAGTTAGTTTTGTTTCATTTGATCTCATTTTCATTATGGGCTGTTGGTAATTAAAAAAACAAAAACATCAAAATAATTTCTTTTATCCAGACATTTAATTTCTTTGTGGTTGGACTCGGTGCTGCCCCCACTTGTTGTTCACCACATACCAAAATAAATAGTTTTTTAAGACGATGAAAAATTTAAATTTCAATAATAAAACAAAGAAAATGAAGTCTAAAGAAGTTATCATCCAGAACTGTAGAAAATGTTCCTTTAATAGGGTAGAGCAGTAAACATTTTTCCCCGCATTACTTTTTCTTTATACTTTAAGTGGTTCAAAAAAATAGTACTTTTACACTTTACTGGAGAAAAAAAGCTTAAGTTGATTCTCTAACTTCTACAAAAGTGGTTTTAAACAGTACACTGCAAAAATGATCTAAAAATTAGTAAAAAAAAGTCTAAAATTAAGTGTA
>NW_015151176.1:316203-318161 GCF_000732505.1 Cyprinodon variegatus
AACACATTAATTAACTGAAAAATGTTGCATAGTATGCCTTTAAGAGTAAAAATGCTCATTGAATTGGCAAAACATCTTATTTTCTTATTCAAACTAAGGGAAAATACACTTAATTGAAGAGATTTTTACTTGTTTCAGAAACTACTTTTGACACCTCCGGTCTCTGTGTCATCACCAGAGCAATTTCCTGGCTTGTGTAAAAAACAAACGACTGTTTATATTGTTTATTCCTATTTTCTCCTGTGCCTAACAATAATTGTGCCTAACAATTATTCCTATTTTCTCCTGTGCCTAACAATAATTGGTAATGGCCCTCATTGCTTGTATTTAAATGTTTGTGACAGAATTAAATGTTTAATCATGTTCAGCCAGAGATGCTGTAAAATGAATGAGACATCAGATCTCCTAATATTCTCTCCCAGCTGCTGATGTGATTAAAGCTGATGTGTAAATCAGGGGGATTGGCTCTAATTGTGTATATCTGAAAACCTTCCTCTCTTCCCATGTAATCATCACCATCTCAGTGTCTGATGCATTTATATGGGTCCCTTTTCTAATGCTCGTTAATCACTCTGCATAAGTGGCCCCTGTGCGTGCGTGGGGCTCCTGTGCGACAATCGTGGCTTGGTTTCCTGACAGTCCCTCCTGCGCTCAGCTCCCCGGCGCAGAGATGAGAGGAACAAGTGACATGCTGCCTCGCTTGTTCTCCTCAGGGAACACTTATCAAAACAATACAGCAGCCGTCATTCAAACACAACCCTGCCCCTTTGAAGTCTCCCCATCCTGTTGGTTTTTTGTAGTTTTTTTTTTTGTTTTTTTTTAAACCCCTCATCTGTCTTCGTCTCTCGTTGCAATCCCACTGCAACTGCACGGATTTTTCCCCCCATTTGCACCAATTGTTCATACAAATACAACAAATAACAATACATTGGGAGTAACTGGTTCAGTAGGAGGCAGAATGTAAATGGGTTGGAGAGCTGCCGCTGCCATGCGTCTCTGCCTCCGTGTTGCCAATCCCTGTAAAAAGTTAATGTAAGCAGGATTCACAGGGAGCTGGCGGTGATGAAATTATGGTGTAACTGATGCCAATGTGCCATAGTAGAGGAGCGCATGGCCGCTCATGCCTTTGAAGGAGGCTCTTCCCATCCCTGAGAAGCACTACTGGAGAAGGCTGCTGTATGCATGTACAGTACAAACGGACAGATGGAGGGCAACACAGCACAAAGAGCGGGCAATCAGTTTAGTGCACACAAGTTGGAGAACTTTATTGTAGATCTATTGCATACAGACGTGAAATACTCAGCAGTGTGTGGATAATATGAAGCCTGTGCCGTAAATATTAAAATGCTTATGTTGTTTTGAGCTTCGATATCAAATACTGAGCCCAAGGTTAAACAATAATCTAAAACGCATGTTTTCTTCTGGAACATTGGCGAGCTTTTAAATCTTGGCGGTGGTGCAACCAGTAATTAGTCTTAATTATTCATTTTGTTTAAAAGCAGATGAGTCTTGGAGGCAAATTCTCACACAACGTCTTAAAAAAACATTTGGAGAGGAATGAAGTTTAAAAATCAAGGGTTAAAAAAACACAGATATAAGAAATATAAGGCAGATAAGGAGGAAAATCAGAGCACTATCGAGTTTAACACATAACTCTAATAACTGTGAAATGGATGGAATATAAGGGAAATGTTTCCACTCAACTATATTTAAACGTTTTAATTTCCTCTCACTAGATTAACTTCCTCTAACCGGCTGTCATGTCTTTTCACAACTTCGGCATTGAGGTCAGATTTGAGAAAGAGTTAGCCAGAGATTTTCCCTGGCTGCTCCTATAATCAGACATGTTTCCATCTTTTCCAATATCTTGAGCTACTGCATTAGAAGAGCTTGATGAAAACAATTCAAATTAGTTTATTTATACGTATAGCGCCAATTCACAACACGTCATCTCAAGG
>NW_015151176.1:323420-324675 GCF_000732505.1 Cyprinodon variegatus
GTGAATGAATGTAGTATAAAGCGCTTTGGCCAAGTCTCCTGACTTGAATAAAGGCGCTATATAAGTACATGCCATTTAAAAAAGTTTTCTTTGGTAAATTTCTCTTTTTTACATGGCTCTGATTTATAGAGGTACAGCATGTAGATGAAGTTTCTGCATAACTCCATTCAGGATCAGCCAAGTGCTGTATTTCAGTCGTGTTGAGCGTTGGGCTTTGACTAGGCCATTGCAATACCTGGTTCTATATTTTTTCAAGCCATTAACTTCTAGACTTGTTGATAAAACATGCTAAAATGACATTTGTTGTGAATTGGAGCTATATAAATAAACTGAATTGAATTAACTCGATTTTTGTTTAAGCCTGTGGGATCATTGCACCGTGATTCTGTTACATTGAATCTCACAGCATGGAGATAAATATATAAACATGCATGTGCAAAAATGTTGGACTAATAAAACCATATGCTTCAGACTCTGTAGGACATCCTGTTACCTCCTAGCAATTGTCTGTATAAAAAACCCTTTTCTTGAAGACAAACCCTCTTTAAATCTGCTGGCTGTGGTCAGCGTAGGACATGAAGATATGTCGCTACTGTCATGGGACAAAATTCTTCCAACTCGGTTCCTTTAAACAAACAAACCAGTTGGCACAGACCAGGCTGGAACAACAGACCCTGCAGAGAGGGAATGAGAGCAGATTTCTCATCTCTAGTCGCAGTGTGCATGACTGACGGACCAGATAAATACAGACTCAGAACTCTGTTACTAGCTACCCTTCTGTTAAATAATGACTCTCTCTATTTAAATGCTCTTTTTGAAACAGGTTGTGAATAGTCTCTCATAGTCTCTCTCTTAGTGCAACATGGAACCCTTCCCCCTGAAAGGACACTTAAATCTACAGCCTTGATCGAAGGAATGTTTATCAAATCAACCATCACACCAAACCATCATCTTGGTCACTTCAGGTAGCCACATGTCAATCAGTTTCGTTCTTTGTCTTTTTATCTCCCCACTGAGCCATAATCTTGGGATTCGACTGGTTAAATACTCGAGTCAATGAGTCGATGCAATCAACTGGTTTTCCTTAGATAGTGAACTTTAAATAAATCTGACTGTTCATACCAGTTAGTGAAGTCTGGATGGGGAGGGGTTGGGCTGATGGGTACAAAATAATAATTATCCAAACCAGCAAAATACAAAGCATGTAGAAAGCTCACATGTAGCTGTTTTAAACAGTAAAAGGATCCTTTTACCT
>NW_015151176.1:327375-329409 GCF_000732505.1 Cyprinodon variegatus
CTTGTTGCCAGCTGAAAGATAATCGCCCATGCAGTAATTATCCAATAGGAGGCTCGTACCTAATTGCTTAGTTGAATCCAGGAGGCGACTTTTTTTTTGGCCAGGCAGTGTATAACACCAGACTCCATTCATATCATCAAGTCATCATGTTCAGATTGGACTCCCTTGAGTCTGCTGTGCGATTGCTTGGTTTGAAAGAAAACCTGCAGCCACACGGCCCTTTCTGGAACCAGTTTGACACCCCTGTCCAACATCATAGTTGCGCTCAGCAGGGGTCAAAGTACTGTAAAAAAAAAAGGCACAAGGGGGAATTAGACCCTCAGGGGTCATCTGGCTTAAGACGGCACATATCCTTGTGCTAGAGGCATCAACCTCCACTATGAACTGTTTGTTTCTCTGGGTCGGGGGACCCAGAAGTGGATCAGAGGTAAGCTTGGTCTTGAGCTTGGTGAAGACCTGCTCCGCTTGACTGTTCCGCACAAAGTGGAACTTGGACGAGGTAATAGCATAAAGAGGGGCAGCAACCTTACTATGGTTGCGAATAAATCCACAACCGTAAATTTAAATAGAGGCTGGAACAGGTAGATCAGATAAGTGGTAATGAGAAATGGGTTGAGCTATGCCGGGGAATTAAATGAGTAATCAGGCCAGTAATCAGTGCCAAGATCATGACACTATTACCTGTTTTTAGTGTGTTAACACTGTTTCTGCACTTGAAATAGCTATGGACTCAGCTTTTACTGTAACTATGCATTTGTTCTCCTCCATCCTTTTGTAATGAAAACTGGCCCTTAGCTCATCTGCTAAACTGCTTTATTCCTACACAGAGCCACCTGTGGGCAGTGTTGTGCATGAACACGTTCAATGAATGGACGTCACTGAATACGTAAATTTTTTTAGTGAACGGTGAATTGAACAGATCAGCTTTGAGGGACGTTCACTCTGAGAGGAATCAGCAACACACACAGCTCACAATCTTGATCGATTAATAAAGACACTTTTCATTGGATAACCTCAGGTTTTAATACGGCAAACTGACCAGCATGTGTGCTGCTAGTACTATACTGCACGATTCAGACTCATCTGCTGGTACTTCTGATGCAGGTTTTGGAAAACGCTTGGCAGAGCTGATGAACTAACAAAGGAAGACTGGGACAGAAAAAATCTGAACTATCTTCGGAAACATCTGCTACTGAATGAGGAACGGAAGAAATAATTTTGGATCCAGATCTTTTCAGCAGAACCTGAATGTTCCTGTATGTTTCTAAAGTTCTGCGTAATTTGGCTAAATAAAGGCTTCACTGCATCCAGTATTTTCATTTTCTTTCTATATATTATGACACATTTAAAGGGTGAAATATAAGGTTCGATTGTGTGGGATTGTTGCTTCATTTACCAAATTAAGTTTAAGTAGTTCCTTTCTAAGTTTGTGAACTTATTTCATTTTTGAAAAAGGGAACTATGAACCTGAGCTAGTTCATTTTGATCTGTGTGAACTTAAATTTGAGTTTGTTTTCTTTAAATATGAGCTGGCACAACATTGCCTGTGGGGCTGATTTACCGTTACCTTTTCTAACGTATATAAATGCAGGGAGATATCTATTGTATTCACATTTTCATGCAGGAGGAAAGTGTCCTTCAGGTCAATGACTCGATGTGAACAGCTGGTTTTCCTTAGATAGAAACTCTGACTGTATGATCTGATTGAATTGTTTCTGTTAATGCCTTTTGAATTTGGACTGTGCTACATAAATATAATAATTTGAATTTGAATAGAAACGTACCTGTGCAATCTTCCAGAATTTTTTGGCTAAAACTTGTACCTGCTAAACATATTCTCTGGATTTAATCCATGGCTAGCTGCTCCCTCCCTCGAACCATATGTCTACCGTTTCTCCTATCAGACTAGTTTTCTCTCAGCCTTACCTCACACTGGATCAGTGCATCCCCAAATCCACACCACACTCATTAAAGATTCATCACCCACTTCCAGAGATGGGAAGTAACGAAGTACAAATACTTCGTTACTGTACT
>NW_015151176.1:331994-333101 GCF_000732505.1 Cyprinodon variegatus
AGCATCTGAGCAGCGTGTCTCTGATCTGAGAGCTGGCAAGGAGACAGGCACAGCACTGATGAAGCAGAGCGCTATGATTACTCCTCTGAAACAGTTTATTAACACCTAACTTAACTTAAAATAGCGAAAGCTGCCAGCAAAACATGTTCTCTTTTATTATCCTGGTGCCTGCAGTTTGGATTACGCACACTAAAAACGCCTTGCTGCTGCCGCAGCAAACCGCAAAGATGCGGCTGGGCCATATGCTGCTGAATGGGATTCGTGGTGACAGAGCACCGCCGGTTTTAGGGGTCTGAGAGGCTCCAACAGAAATAATATTTGAAGGCATGATGGTAATCTGGATGAACTGACTGCACTGACGAAGTTTTCAGGTGGACTTTCTCACTTCAACACATTAAAACTGCTTTTTACCCACTGATCACAGTAAATATAGCCGCCATTGTTACATGCAAAGAAAGGATAGAGTATCTCAGCCCAACACGCATCAGACCCACTTTTTCCACCGTGCAGGTAGAACAGCGAAGATGCTTCAGCCGCACGTCAGAACTAAACTTGTACAAGCATAAAAAATGAAGCAGCACATGCGTTTTTTGCTGCTTTAGGTGTGAACGTAGCAGTAGAGTGACTAGCTTCCAGCCATGGCGTCCTGCACGAGCATTGGTGGGTCGATTCGTTCATGTGTAAAGGTACACACACAGGGGGGAGGGAGGGACCATGATTGACGTGTCAGGAACCAATAGTGTACAACGGACCATCTTTTGTGATTGGTTGGGGTTATTCATTTATTTCACACTGTAGCGGGGACCATTTATTTTAGTTTCACTTCCAGACCTTCTATTTCACTGCTTGCTAGGTAAGCCACATAGTAAAAAATGTGTCAGAAAACATCTCCTACTGCACCTTTAATTGGTTTCTCTAATTTCTCCTTAGGTGTGAGTGTGTGCATGAATGGTTGTTTGTCCGGTTTGTCTCTGTGTTGCCCTGTGATGAACTGGTGACCTGTCCAGGGTGGACCCGGCCTCTCGCCCGTAGACAGATGGAGATAGATACCAGCACCCCTCCCAACCCCGCTTGGGATAAGCGTGATGGAAAATGGATGGATGGATG
>NW_015151176.1:335208-336693 GCF_000732505.1 Cyprinodon variegatus
AACACAGCAACTGCAAAATTCTTAACTTTAGCAAAAATATCTGCAAAATTTAGTGCATATTTGCTGCCTTTTACAGCTGCTTTTTGTATCTCTGCTTCTGTCTCCTTGAACCCCAGTGGGCCTCAGCAGATGGCCACTCACACTGAGCCTGGTTCTGCTGGAGGTTTCTTCCTGTTAAAAGGGAGTTTCTCCTCTCCACTGTCGCTACAAGCATGCTTAGTGTGAGGGATTACATTTGAGTCGATGCAATCAACTGGTTCTTCTTAGATAGAAAACTTTGCATCAATTTGATTGTATGATCTGGTTGAACTGTAAAGTGCCTTGAGATTACATTTGTTGTGAATTTGGCGCTATATAAATAAACTAAATTGAATTGAATTGAAGTCATCTTCCACCTGCTTTAACAAACTCACTGTCATTTAGATAGGGCAGACAGCACTGTGAGGATATTTGGACCATAAACCATGATAATAATTTTGGACATTAGGACCAATGTCCATGTTTCATCTTAACATGGTCACTGGAGAATAGGTTGCAATTTTGCTCATAAAATGGCCGTGAGGTCTCTCTTCTCTGCTCTGGAACCCCTTCTGAGCCCAGCTAAGGCCAAAGGACACCTACCCACATAAGAGTGCCCCCCCACAGAATTTGAAAACAGTGAAACACCACAGCACACATGATTTCTTTCTCTTTTCATGAAGCTGCCTGAGGGAAGAGACAATATCGTGGCGCCAGGCCTATAGGCCTACATCTTCAGAATGACCAAGGCTAAGTTCTGATGGTTGACATTTCAGAACCAACTTATAGAGCCCGACTTAAGATGAACGCCTCTTAAGGAAGCCTTTCCCTTGGTGTGAGCCATGTGGGACAAATGAAACCAGCTATACTGAGCTGCTAACTACTGCAGGAAACTCTCTCTCTCTCTCTCTCTCTCTCTCTCTCTCTATATATATATATATATATATATATATATATATTCATATATATATATATATTATGATTGTGATCATTTCACTGATTTTGAGCTTTTTTCTTTATCAGCTAAAGCAAGCTTTATTTCGCAAAGGTTTTAAACTGATAAAATGTGTTCATGTGTTTTCTCCAAAATAATAATTCTAATAATTATAATAATAATTCTACCAAATTATGACAAAATTTTATTTAATGGAATCCTCGTGTCTATTAGCTGTTAGCTCAAAGAGGGTGAAAAAATAATTTAACTAGAGATTATTCGTTCCCTATTAAGCAAATTATTTAATAAAACATTATTCGGTCAGATAATGTTTTATTCAGCTCATTGTGAGTTGGTTTCGAAACATTCCAGTCATTTTAAATTTGTGAATTTGGTCGCATCCAAAATTCTTCAACATAAACTGTGGCTTTCAAAGACAAAATCTATGCTGAATTGTGATATGTTTTTTCACAATTTTTTCCCTTTCTGTTTGTACATACCAGCTTATTTGAGTCTCACTAATTTTTAGTCAA
>NW_015151176.1:338563-350914 GCF_000732505.1 Cyprinodon variegatus
TGAGTGTATATATAGGGCTACAGGTAGTCACTGTGCTGTTTGCTGACATGGTGTGTACCACACTCAACATGGACCAGAAAAAGCAACGAAAAGAGTTGTCTCAAGAGATGGAAAAAGGAAATGGTAACAAAAGAGCCCAGAGAACTCCTGAAGAGATTGAAGGTGAACTTCAAGCTTAGGGAAGATCAGTGTCAGATCAAACCATCCAATGTTGTTTAAGCCAAAGTGGACTTAATGAGAGACGACCAAGGAGGATGCCATTGGATGTTGACATCCTCCTTGTGTTGACAAGAAGCCACAAAGCTTCTTGGAGAACGTCATATAGACAGATGAGACAAAAATGGAACTTTTACTCACGGCAAATCAACTCCATGTTCAAAGATGGGAAAATTAAGTATATGAAGAAAAGAACACTATCTCTACTATGAGACACGGAGGAGGCTTTGTTATGCTCTGGGCTGTTTCACTTAGTCTGAACCTCTGCAGGCTCCAATGAAATCTCCAGACTATAAAGGGATTCTATAGAGAAATGTGCTGCAGTGTCAGAAAGCTTGGTCTCAGTCACAGATCTTCAACAGGATAAAGAGCCAAAACACAGCTAGAAACAACCAAGAACGACACATTAGAACTGTTCTGAAGAGGCCCCTAGGAGCCCTGACCTAAATCCTACCGAGCATCTTTGGAAGGAGCTGAAACCTGCTGTCTGGAACATTTAGGCTCCAAACCTGAGACACCTGGAGCAGTTTGCTGATGGGGAGTGGAGCAGAACAGCTGCTGAGGGGAGCAGAGATTTCATTGACAGATACAGGAAACGTTGGATTGCAGTGATTGATTTTAAGGTTTTAAGGTTCTTCCTTCCTTCCTTCCTTCCTTCCTTCCTTCCTTCCTTCCTTCCTTCCTTCCTTCCTTCCTTCCTTCCTTCCTTCCTTCCTTCCTTCCTTTCTTTCCTCAATAATTGTTTGATCTTCATCTTAGAAATTAGTTCTCTGTACAGAATGCGACAGAAAGCGACATGAATCCATCTTAAAGTTTCCTACTTGATTAAAAAAGTGTCTGTTTAGCTGTTTGAAAGAAGTGAAAATCATTTGCTCTGCTCTAACTGTGAACTTTGACATTTTGTATGTATTGTATTAATGTATTAATACATATAAACATGTTTTATACTGTACACTTTTAGTGTTGATTTTATCACACTTACTGTTTGTGATTTGTATCATTTGGGACTTCATAAAGACTAAGCTTTCTGCTCTATCAGTAACATTTTTGGTTCATTTAAATGTGCAAGATAAATTTATCTAAATTATATTCAGTGAAATGTAAAATGTTCTAATCATTTCTGCTGGTAAATAACAAAGAGCAGCTAAAACCTCATACTCCTATTGACACAAAATCAACAATAAATTTGCTATTAATTACATGAATTAGGAACAAACTTATCTGATCATTGCTGAAAGTTAGTACCGTTGGCACCGTTTACTCTGAAACCCAAACACACAGTAAGACCATTTATGAGAAAAAGGATAATAAGGACCTACTTGTTTCTATATCTAATCAATAAGCTATAAACGGCATACCTGCAGACTTTCTCTGCATGTTCACATCATATTCTGCCAGAAATTAAAACAAAAATAAATAATTAAGCTGCTCAAATGTTGATAATAATTATTATGATACAATTCAATTTCTTTAGTTTTAAGAAATTAAAACTATTATTCAGTGGCAGCACTGTTCATTTTCCTATCAGCATAGCTGACAATGGCTGTTATTTCCCTCTACACCCTCAGATGAAGAATAGAAATTTGACCATTATATAGAAATAAACAAACATATTTTACTTAAATAATGTATAATCACATTTTAAATTCAACCATAATGTGTGCCTTATTTCATAAAAAGGAAGAAGAAAAGCAACAATTAACAAGAGTTGATACTAAACTGTGAGAAACAAAGATAATATCTGAAATTCCATTTGAAAAAGTTTAGTAAAGTCATTATCTAGTTTTTTCCCTTTACTTAAATGAATAAATAAATATATGCATTCACATTTAACATGCTTAATATAGTAAAGAGTATAGAAAAGAGAAGGATGGTTATAAAGAGGGATTCCAGGTCCAGGTGAGCCTCTCCAGGATGGGGTCCTGGGTTCCCAGGTTGGTGCTGATGTCTAATGATTACCAATCAGAGGAGAAGTGAAGGCAGAGCCAATAGGAATAGAAAAGTTCCCCCTGATAAACCAATGATGGAGCCCCAGTGTTACACCGTTCAGCGAATCCCCTGCGGATCTGATGCAACAGGACTGCAACTAAAGTTACTCCTTCCAAGTGCAACATGATGTCCTTCCGCCGGAGCGCACCCCCGAAACTAGTGCCGTCTGCTCGACATGTTTATCTTTCTCTCCCGCTGATTCTGTTCAGGAGGTTTTTTAATTCTGTTTTAAATCTTTAAGGAATTGCTTTATCCTCCATGATTATAGCAGAATAAAACCGATAACTGAGGGGTAGTCGCAGACTGTTATTATGATGGGAAAAACAAACAATCATTTGGGTTTATTTGACTTTTTTAAGTTAATGAAAGTAGAAAAGTAGTTTAAAGTTAAGTTAGTTTAAGTTATTTTTGTAGAAAGTAAAGTAAAAGTGTCCTCGGCTTTTGACATGAAGCAGAGAAGCACCTGTCAGGCGGGCGCGCGCGTGCCCGAGGTCTCTGGATAATGGGAAAGTCCCCTGCCTCATGACGTAACGAGCGCGAGAAGTCTGGAAAGTGCGGAAGGATCTTCGGTGAGGTGATGAGGTCCGGGCATTAGGAGTTGGAGAAGTAGCGGATTTAAAAACTTTCTGTCTGCAAGTGTGTCGGTGGGTCCAGCGCTCCATGAAGAGTCCCAGAGTTCCAGCAGCGAAATAATGTCTCTTTAAGCGGCTTCTTTCTGCGCGTGCGACATTAAGCTCGGTCTGCTCCGCTGCTCCGCTACAGCTGAGGAAGGATGGGGTGAGTTCAGGCTCTGCTTGAGCGCAGGAAACTTCACTGCTGCTACTTTTAGACAATAAACCTCATAAAGAACGACAATTTAGTTCAAAGTTCTACTTATTATCACTTTATCAGAATATTTTAACAATTACAAACGTTTTTCTTTTCTTTATAAACTTTTGATTTTTTTTTTTAACCAAATTACTAGAAATTTATTTGACATTTATCAGAATCAGAAATACTTATATAATATGATTCTGCAAAATCATTTGGAAGATTTTTAATAATAGAATTATTTTTCTTAATTTAATGATTCCTTAAAAATTATGGAAAAACCTTTCTATACACATTTTCCTACTGTGTTTTTGCACTTTTACTGATTTTTATTGTTAAATAGTTTTATGGTAAAATTCCAGCCTTTAAACTGTAAAACTGTAGGTTACCAAAAAAATTAAAATTTAAAGACCTTTAAGTTTGAAATAATTAAAGCCTAATTTATAAATTACTAACTTAAAAAATGTTTTCCTTTTTTTCCCCAGGTCTACAGTTTTTTCCACAACGCTCGCCTCCATCCAGCGCATGGTTTGTTCTTTTGGAAAGCACGATCGAAGCGGTCGACACGATGGCGGCGTCGATCCTTCGCAAGAAAACTCCCCTCATTTCCATGGGCGAGCTCGGCGCTCCCCCTCTCCGACAGGCTAGCCGTGGCCAATCACGGCTTAGGTCGGGGGCGGAGCTAACGGAGAGGCAGCGCTTAATTGGTGAGTTTTGCCAAGACGCTTTTTTATTTCCCCACATCCCGAGGTCGGAGCCGCAGTGCAGCACGGGGGCTAATGTTGTACAGTGAGTACTGTGGATTTTTATCGAATGCAGACGATGCTGTTCAATCATTTTCAGATGATCGGTTAGTTGTTTGCTTGGATCTTTCTCGGATTTATTGCTTGCTTATGCTTGAAGCCTTTTCAAACTGCTGCTCACTTCTTTAGCTTTTTTTGTCATTTTTATTGTAGATATTTTCTTCAAACCACTGAAAGAAAATGGATTGCTTTATTCATTTTTAACACTTTATTATGATTTTCTATCACGTCTTTTTCTAGGTGATGGTCATTCTGATTGGATGACAGAAAAAGTTGATTTGTCTTCATTTGTGTCAACGACCGAGTCTTCTCCGAGCTCATCTCTTCCGCCCTCGCCGTTAGAACAGGATGTCAAGGTGCCCTCGGATCTGGAGGTTATGACCTCCCTACTGCAGGAGGAGCTGGCTCAGCTGGAGGACTACTTCCGCTCCGAGTCCACATCTACCACTAACAAGTTGGAAAAATCCTCAAAATGTGACAAGGTCTCCCAAGCCATGGGCTCCCAGTCGTATTACCAGTTACCCTATGGCTCATATGGGACCAGCCAATCAGAAACCAGCCCTGTGGTAGTTACCTTGGCAACAGGGGAACTGGACCTGGCCAGCTTCTGCGGCGGTCCCATCGGCAGAACCAAAATAGCGCGGCCGGCTCCGTACAGCTACCATCACCGCTACCATCACAACAACGGGCGGCGGATCCTAGGCGAGTCGGTGAAAGTCGGGGACGAGGTCGGTCTCGACACGTGGGGCTCCAGGGGATGTTACTCAGGAAGCACGGAGTTTTCCGTCAACCACTACTCCACACTGAAGACGGTGAGCAAGAACGGCATCGGCGGCGTGAAGAAGGTGAGAGAATGTGCTTTATCGTTGAAGGAGGAGGAGAGCTACTGTTTTTCCGAAGGAATGTTTTGCAGCGAAGAGATTGCTCGAGGCTTCTGCTTGGGCGGCTCGTACGACGGCCACCACAAGCGAGAAGGACAGCTGATGCACAACGTGAAGGTCAATGTAAGTTACGACAGCACCGGGCTGGAGGTCCTGCACTGCAGCAAAGACGGAGGACTCTCTGGAAGTCTTCCTCAAGAGACAATGGTGCCCGGCGACGGCTACTTCCACCAGTCCATGGCCGGCGCCGAGCCCTACCATAGCTTTATTGGAGACCTAGACCAGCCGCCGCAGGCACAGGCTGTGGAGCCCCAACATGGCCACTACCTCTATCCGGAATGCCTTGCCGAACAAAGCTATGAATGTCTGTCCAGAGGGGAGGGCGAGGGGCCGCTGCTCGGCGCGCCCATCCACCGCCCCACCCAGAGGCTAAAGGACGAGCCCTGCTCTGTGAAGCCGGCCCTGGTGATGAGCGCCGCTTCTCTGGACTCCAGCAGCGGAGAGAGGAAGCAGAAGAAGAGAGACCAGAACAAGACCGCTGCTCACAGGTAGACCCACCTTTCTGTTCGTCCATCCATCCATCCATCCATCCATCCATCCATCCATCCATCCATCCATCCATCCATCCATCCATCCATCCATCCATCCATCCCCTCAGTTTCAGCAGGTAAATAACCCGACCTGCAGATTAAATTGATATTTTTCCTTTCCTTAATTAGATTGTATCTTGAATTAAGCTCATGTTTGTTTTTTTAACGTTCTGATCATAAATCATCCTTTTTCTCTGGCAAACTTGCTCCAATCAAAGGGAAAAAGCAATTATTTCAGGGAAGATTGACTTCATATTAAAGTTTTTTGCAGTGCATCATGTGAGGTTCAGGATCAGATCTGCTCGTTGCCAAAAAGCCTTGATTGTTACATAAACTCTGCTCCAAAGAGCGTCTATTTTTCCTGCTGAATGTCTGAAGGGATTGGAAAGCCCCTCTCTGTCTGCCAAACCCTGCCCCACCTTTCTGCTTCTGTTAGCTCAACTCATGGGTTCTGACTCATGGATAAATCTGCAAAGCAGCAAAAACCACTACATGCACCCTAACCCTCCTCTCTGCCCCCATTACAGGTACAGGCTGCGTAAGAGGGCGGAGCTGGACTCTCTGGAGGAGGAGCTGCACGGCCTTGAGGGGCAGAACCGGGAGCTACGCGACAAGGCGGAGTCTGTGGAGCGAGAGATCCAGTATGTCAAAGATTTGCTGATCGAGGTGTACAAAGCTCGCAGCCAGCGGCTCAAACAGGACGGCAGCGCCTGAGAGGGCCCCCTCCCTCCCTCGCTCCCCCCCCCCCTCCCCTCCCCGGCCAGCACAGAGAGAACCACCACATCAAGAGCACCAACCGGCACGATTCCAAGGGTAGTTGCATGATTCTGGTAGTTCTTAAAAAAAAAAACAAAGTTGCAGAGAAGAAAACAGAAAGAAACTTTTTCCTAAAGAGAGAAAATGAAAAAGAGGAGTGCGGAAGTGGATGAGTGAACTGAGAAAAGCCATAGCCAGGTGGCTTCCTGAGGAGATGCTGAACTAGTCCGTGACCACTGTGATCCAAACCGTCCTCACAGCCTTCCCGCCGCCGCCGCCGCGTCCCAGCCGGCGCCCACGGAGCCACACCTCAACCCTCTCTGGACTCCTGCTAGTGATGAAATTTGCTCGTTTTTTTTGTTTTTTTGTTGTGACACATCAGCAGCACCAAGGCAGACTTGTACTAAATATATCTCTATTTTATTTTTATTCATTTATTTCTACCTGATAACTTATTGTTTGCTTCAAACAATCAAATGAAGAGAAGAGGCCTGCAGGCGGAGGACGTGTGCAACACGCTTCATGATGTTCATTATGCAGACGTGTAGAGAACCTGCATCGCTAACATGTTGACACACGGAGACACGATGCATGTTGGATTTTGGAAAAGCATGTGTGAGTTTTATTTACTGCATGGCTTCACCCCATCAGCCTGCCACTTCCCGTCACCTCTTTCTGTCTCGGCTGTATTTCTGCGGATAAACAATCGCCTCCCATGGCAACGCTAACCTCTCTAGACTCCTGCTACCACTCCCTGAGGGATTTTCTTGACAATTGCACTGCAAAAACGATCCAGTGTTAAGTTTATTTACCCTTAATTTGAGTCGGTAAATAAAACGATTTGCCAATGGAATTAATTTTTACTCTTAAAATAAGATAATTAGATAATCTGCTGTTGAAATAAGACAATTTAATTGTTTCTTTTTTTTAATTTCAAAGGTAAAATTGTCTCACTTATCTCCTCAATTCAAGAAAAAGTGCACTTATTTTAAGAAAATTGTTTTTGAAGTGAGACCAATCTAAAGAATCTACACTGGAAAAACAATCTAGAAATAGGACATTTCTTAAATTAAGTGTATTTACCCCTAATTTAAATAGAAAAATAAGATGATCAGCCAGTGGAATGAGTCTATTTACTCTTAAAATAAGATAATTATATAATATGCGCTTGAAATAAAACAATGCAATTGTTTTATTTCTTATTTTAAATGTAAATTGTTTTGTTCCATTGGCAAAGTTTCACACTTACTTCCTCACTTAAAAAAATTAACTTATTTTTAGAAAAAAATGATTAAATTTTTTTCTAGTGTTCAGGTCCTTCTGTTCTTTGACGTCTCTGTCAGGATAATCTGGAACCGATTGTACGGCTTCTCTCTGCCGTTGGACTGCTGCTCTTTCCCCTGCATGCTGCTCCATGTGATTTTGTTTCGCAGCCATCAGAACGCATCAGAACGCATCAGAACGCTCGTGTCCAGCGGCTAAGAGGACGACGTGGGGTCGGGAGTAAGAGGAGAGGTGGGATTAAGGATGCAGAACGGAGCGACTCCTTCCCCTGTTGAGCTGAAATTAAATCATCGCATCCAGACGACCGCAACGAGGGGTGAATGTGTTAACAAGCACCCCCCCCCCCAAAATCAACATTTAACCACTTTGTTCATTCATGAGAATCGGTCTCCCTCGGGGCTGAGCGCAGTCGTATCAAACTCCACCAGTCAACAGACAACAGAAGTTGCCCATCTTATCTCCTACAGCTTGAAGATGGTGTGTGTGTGTGTGTGTGTGTGTGTGTGAAATCTCTTGGTATCTCCCCTAGCAGTTGTAGGCCTTTCAAGTGAATGAGGCAATATCGCACAATACTTGCAGGAGACGGAGAGAAGCTGGAGTGAAGTGTGAGAACGAGAGCGAGCTCGGCTGATGGAGGATGTTGTTAAAGCCCATCGGTTCTGTCTTCTGTTTGTAAAAAAAAACAACAAAGAATCATTATAACTCGACATTGATTTGTTTCTGTTTGTGTAAGATATGACATGGAAATGAAAAACCAAATGGATCCTGGTTTGAGTTTAGAATTTAATCACCACTGGGAAACATCTTTAACGATGTGTGTAAATAAATAAAACTGAACAGATGAAAACCTGGAGTTTGTGGTCATTTCTATGAGCGTGCTGCAACCAATGAGGCCAGAGAGGTTATACACTGCAAAAATGATATAGAAATAAGCAAAAATATCTTAAATTAAACGTAATTCCCCTTAAATTGAGACAATTTGACGCAGAAATCAGTTTTTTACACTTAAAATAATAATAATTGGATCATATGTAGTTGAATAATGTAATTGTTTTTTCTTACTTTAAATGGAAATTGTCTTGTTCCATCGGCAAAGTGTCTCCCTTACAATCTAGAAACAAGTAAACGTTTCTTAAATTAACTGTATTTGTCCTTAATTTGAGCAGGTAAATGAGATCGTTTGCCGATGGAATGAGCATTTTTACTCTTAAAAACAGATAATTAGATAATATGCACTTGAAATAAAACAATGCAATTGTGTTTTCTTATTTTAAGTGTAAATTCTCTTTTACCTCCTCAATTCAAGAACAAAGGCATTTAGTTTAAGAAAAAAATGACTTATTTAGATTTACATTTTTTGCAGTGTATGGTTTATTCTGTTAAATGACAGGAATTATTTTTTTTTATTCAAAATATTTTAATCCAGTTTCCTACACTGCAAAAATTAAAGTCTAAATATCTATTTTTTTTTTTCTTAAAATGAGTGCATTTTTTCTTGAATTGAGGAGGAGAGTGAGACATTTTGCCAATGGAAAAAGACAATTTACACTTAAAATAATAAAAAAAAAACTATTGCCTTTTGTTATTTATGGTGCATATTATCTAATTATCTTATTTTACCAGGTAAAAGTATTTATTTCTGGGCAAATCATCTCATTTACCTACTCAAATTACTGGAAAGTACACTTCATTTAAGAAATCTAGATTCTTTTTGCAGTGCAGGTCTAATAAGTGCAATTGAAGAATGAAAAAACTAAATTTAAGACATTATTTTGTATTCTTGTATCTAAAGAGAACTGTCTTTTTTTCCTCTAGCGTATGTTTTAACAATTTTAGTTCTATTTACTCTTTTTTTTAATGTGCCCTGCAAAAAAAAAAAAAGTAGAAATAAGTTAACATTGTATTTAGCCTTAATTTGAGCAGGTAAATGAGATGATTTGTAAATGGAACGAGTATTTTTACTACTAAAATAAGATAATTAGATAATATGAACTTGAGTAACACAATATAATTGTTTTTGTTCTTATTTTAAGTGTAAATTGTCTCACCTCTTTAAATCAAGAAATAATGCACTAGTTTTAAGAAAAAATTTAGATTTCAATTTTTTTTTTCCAGTGTGAAAAAATAATATAAAAAGGGTAAAAATAAATAAGCAGTGAATTTTACAGCTCAGGTCCGGATAGAACCAGATTACCTAAAGATTAAACCTCTCCTTAAATGGGACCCCCTCAGCCTCCAGTTTTATGATTGAACATATATCCGTAAAGAGAGGATTATCCATTAGATAAGTATCACGAAGGAACGCTGTGACAACAAACTGACATATAATTCGAAGAGAGGACATTTATTTAAGAATAAAAAGCAGAATATTCCCTGTGTGGATTCATCAGGAGCTCCATTCACCTCCAGGTGTCACTATAGTCTCACTCAATAGTGTGTTGGTCTCTTTGTATCCGGCTGCCTCAGGTTGGTAAGGTTAAAGCAGACTGTGTTACAGCAGGAAAAGATGCAAAGTAGTAAATAAAGACTAAAAATAAACCATAAAAAAACTGCATTTGTGTGAGTTGGAAGAAAAATGGTACAGAGTGAAATAACATCTATTGAGCCTCTCTGGCCAATGCTGTGATCAAACAGCTTTCTCTGTGACTGCAGCTGCTAGTCTATACAGGAAGGCCTCCATCTGTTTATTCAGAGTACAGACTGCAGATTTAACCTCTGCAACATAACAAATGCATAGCCAGATAAAAAAATCAATTAGGCTTTTTTCAAGGTTGTTGCATGAGTCGGTTTGGAGGTTTAAGACCTTTATCCTCTGTCATGGTTTAAGGTTCTTTTGGATCTTTTGATTTATTTTTTTATTTTTGAGCCACTCTATCTTATCAAAAAAGAAATTTTTAAATGAGGACAGGGTGTCTGCGTCACAGGCTAAAACCACTGGATTGCTCATTGCCCATTGGTAGTACCGGGTTAAAGTGAAGCCACTGGTCGCCATATTGGTACTCCCTAGTTACACCAATGTAAACAATCTGTGCGACCACAGCATCTAACAATAACGATGTTCTCATTTTCAGGGGGACTTAAGACTTTTTAAATAAACATAAATTCATCACTTTGACACACACTGGCTGTTTCATAGCATCAGTAGATTACTTTAACTTAAAAAGTACAAATTAGGCCCATCACATTGAATAGTCATTATAAAGTCAATGAAGTCTATAAATCAAGAAATATAATATATTATACAAATCCATCACAATAAAATGAATGTGTTAATGGAGCAGAATAATACAGATGAGAAAAATGCCAAAAGTGCAAAATTGATGATGTAGATTTAATATACAGTATTTATTACATTGCTACGGTAATTACATCTGATAATTTAAAAAAAAAATTTACATACAAGTATGCATACCTTTAAACTAGTCTTGTAGTCCTAACTTTAAAGAAATACACTCTATATATTGCTAATGTGGTAAATGACGATTCTAGCTGCAAATGTCTGGTTTTTGGTGCAATATCTACATAGGTGTATAGAGGCCCATTTCCAGCAACATCACTCCAGTGTTCTAATGGTACAATGTGTTTGCTCATTGGCTCAGAAGGCTAATTGATGATTAGAAAACCCTTGTGCAATCATGTTCACACATCTGAAAACAGTTTAGCTCGTTACAGAAGCTACAAAACTGACCTTCCTTTGATTNTCAGGTCCGGATAGAACCAGATTACCTAAAGATTAAACCTCTCCTTAAATGGGACCCCCTCAGCCTCCAGTTTTATGATTGAACATATATCCGTAAAGAGAGGATTATCCATTAGATAAGTATCACGAAGGAACGCTGTGACAACAAACTGACATATAATTCGAAGAGAGGACATTTATTTAAGAATAAAAAGCAGAATATTCCCTGTGTGGATTCATCAGGAGCTCCATTCACCTCCAGGTGTCACTATAGTCTCACTCAATAGTGTGTTGGTCTCTTTGTATCCGGCTGCCTCAGGTTGGTAAGGTTAAAGCAGACTGTGTTACAGCAGGAAAAGATGCAAAGTAGTAAATAAAGACTAAAAATAAACCATAAAAAAACTGCATTTGTGTGAGTTGGAAGAAAAATGGTACAGAGTGAAATAACATCTATTGAGCCTCTCTGGCCAATGCTGTGATCAAACAGCTTTCTCTGTGACTGCAGCTGCTAGTCTATACAGGAAGGCCTCCATCTGTTTATTCAGAGTACAGACTGCAGATTTAACCTCTGCAACATAACAAATGCATAGCCAGATAAAAAAATCAATTAGGCTTTTTTCAAGGTTGTTGCATGAGTCGGTTTGGAGGTTTAAGACCTTTATCCTCTGTCATGGTTTAAGGTTCTTTTGGATCTTTTGATTTATTTTTTTATTTTTGAGCCACTCTATCTTATCAAAAAAGAAATTTTTAAATGAGGACAGGGTGTCTGCGTCACAGGCTAAAACCACTGGATTGCTCATTGCCCATTGGTAGTACGGGGTTAAAGTGAAGCCACTGGTCGCCATATTGGTACTCCCTAGTTACACCAATGTAAACAATCTGTGCGACCACAGCATCAAACAACAACGATGTTCTCATTTTCAGGGAGAGATTAAGACTTTTTAAATAAACATAAATTCATCACTTTGACACACACTGGCTGTTTCATAGCATCAGAAGATTACTTTAACTTAAAAAGTAAAAATTAGGCCCATCACATTGAATAGTCATTATAAAGTCAATGAAGTCTATAAATCAAGAAATATAATATATTATACAAATCCATCACCATAAAATGAATGTGTTAATGGAGCAGAATAATACAGATGAGAAAAGTGCTAAAAGTGCAAAATTGATGATGTAGATTTAATATACAGTATTTATTACATTGCTACGGTAATTACATCTGATAATTAAAAAAAAAACTTTACATACAAGTATGCATACCTTTAAACTATTCTTGTAGTCCTAACTTTAAAGAAATACACTCTATGCATTGCTAATGTGGTAAATGACTATTCTAG
>NW_015151176.1:354257-355798 GCF_000732505.1 Cyprinodon variegatus
AGCTGGAGATAGACACCAGCACCCCTCACAACACCACCAGGGATAAAGTGTGACGGAAAATGGATGGATTTCTAATCTTTTCATGTGTTTATTCATGTGTTGGCTAAAGACAAGCTAACAAAGCTGACCGCATAATATGCCATGATGACATTACTTGACTCAGGGTTTAAATGTTAATGTTCATGTGTTTTCTCATATGCTCATTATATTTTGATTACCAAATTATGATTATAAGTCAGTTAATGGGAGTCCTCATGTTTGCTAGTTACTAGCTCATTTAAAGAAGGCTAAGAATCAATTAACTACAACAATTGGCCTCCGTTTGGCAAAATATTATTTTGCTATAGAATGTTTGGGACTAAACAGTTTTTGGGGGCCAAGAATCTGCTAGACAGGGAGCAACAAGAATGGAGCAATCAGAAGCCAAACGTTTGCTGGCAAGGAAATATTTTTTTAGGAAGTAATTGCTTCACCATTTGCCAGGAAAACCACTCAGATGAGGTACATGAAAGCACAGAGACCAGCTTGGGTTTGCCTTGACAAGAAGAAACAAAGAAGTTTAGTTCATTGAAGAAAAACCTTAGATAAAGAAAACAACACTCAACATAAATCTGTAACAGTCTGTCAGCAGTTTGCGAAGGTTTGGCACGATTTACATGCTGTTACCTTCACAGCATAAAAAAACATAAAAAGTCTCATGAGCAACAACAATTACTGACTCCTTGTGGGTGAGTCCCTGATTGCTGGAATCCCTCTTTTCTTGGAATCAAGGCTTAAAATCATATTTTCCTATTATTGTTCAAAGTTACTGAAATGTTTGGGGGCAAAACGTGTTGAACAGACATTTAGCCCCCGATCTACGAGATTTCAAGTTAAGGACATTAAGGGTTAGTGTTGGCCTAGTGGTTAGAACAGTCCGCTTGTGCTCTGAAAAGGTTGCAAATACCAGGTTCAATCCCCACGGCCTCCACTCTGGGTTCCTGAGCAAAACCCTTAACCCCTGATTACTCCCACAGATTTACAGCAACTTACAACTAAATTGGACCTGCAGTGTTTTAAGTAGGTGTGCAGATTGGACTCGCCTCATTCAGTAGCTGGGCAGAACAAATACATGGCATGGAGATGACTTGTTGACTCCACTGACCCTATCTCCCGTGTAAGGTCTTCAGAAGAATGTGCTCTAAATCATTAGTTCTAATGAAGGCACAGAGAGCAGCATTTCAGATCAGCTGCAGCTGTCTGATGGACTTTTCAGGCAAACCTATAAAGACACTGCTGCAGTGATCAGTTTTACTAAAGATCAAATGAGCTTTTTCTAGATTGTGATTGATTAGTCCTTCAATCCTGGAAATGCTCTTCAGTTGATAAAAAGATATGTCCACAATCACTAGAGGACATTGTCAGTGTTATTTGACGTCACATTTAGGTATAATTTCTGCATTTTTATTTGTTTATGACTAAACAAATGAAAATGCAGTAACACTGAGACTACATGAATTACCGTATTTTCACGACTATAAGGCGCACATAAACGTCTTTTT
>NW_015151176.1:356181-365551 GCF_000732505.1 Cyprinodon variegatus
TAAGCCTATAGCAGCATAAGTATAGAGATAGCTCAGGATAACCTGAGCCACTCTAACTATAAGCTTTATCAAAAAGGAAAGTTTTAAGCCTACCCTTTAAAGTAGACAGGGTGTCTGCCTCACTCACTAAAACTGGCAGTTGGTTCCACAGGAGAGGAGCGTGATAACTAAAAGACATGGGATTTAAATGACAGGTCCTGATCAAAAAGATTTTTTACTTTATTATCATTGATTGTGTATAAAGCATTTAATTTCTGTTTGGGATAAATAACATAGTTTACGGATTGGATTGAGTTGAATTGAATTGCACATATTGGTGCTACAGTAGAGATACAGCTTTGCTCTAAATATTATAGAATTTATTATTTATTTGGCTGCGCAGTAGTAGCACTGTTGCCTTGCATCAAGAAGGTTCTGGGTTCGATTCCCGGCCCGGGGTCTTTCTGCATAGAGTTTGCATGTTCTCCCTGAGCATGCGTGGGTTCTCTCTGGGTACTCCAGCTTCCTCCCACAGTCCAAAAACATGAATGTTAGGTTAATTGGCTTCTCTAGATTCTCCTTAGGTGTGAGTGTGTGCATGAATGGTTGTATGTCCTGTTTATCTCTTTGTTGCCCTGCGATGGACTGGTGACCTGTCCAGGGTGTACCCTGCCTCTCGCCTGTAGACAGCTGGAGATAGGCACCAGCACCCCTCGCGATCCTAATTGGGACAGATGATGGATAGATGGATGGATGGATGGATGGAAGGAAGGAAGGAAGGAAAGAGTTTCAGGGCACCATGTGCCACTTTCTCTCTTAAACCAAGAAATGTGTTTGGATATCTAAGAGGGAGCTGCAGCAGCCAAGACTGTCAATCTTCAGATCTGATTAACAAAATTATTTGTATACACTTTAAGAGATTTGAAAACAGTCTTCATAAAACAGATCATAGTTATTTGAATTAGTTGTGCAAAATGTGGCCACATAGCTTGTTGTGGATCCAGCAGAGCAACAACATGTCTGACTTTCTTCCAAACATAATCTTATAATATATTAATATAAAACTGCTGTTCTACGCGCCCTAATGCAAGCCTGGTTAAAAGCCCTTGAATGAAACGACAGGTTTTTTCCTTTTATGCTGATGAATATTTAGATGAGCTGTGCGCTGATTGGTTGGTTTACAATGAGCGTAGCTGCTGAGCAAAGTGTTATGTTTCTGGTCTGTCAACTAGTATTTGTTTTCATTCCCCTCCCCCTTCTGCTCTGTGCATTTGGCCCTCCTGTGCTGCAACTGCTCAGCCTAATTGCCACTGATTCATTTCACCTGTTTGCCTCTGACTAGTTGACAGTGCCAGATCGCCTGAAAGCCTAGGTTAGTAAGCATCCAGCATTTTTCTGTCTGTCTACCTGATCCTGACCTGTTTTTGCCTCCTGATTTTTTTAGCCTGTCTAGCCCTTGTTGGATCTGTTTTTTTGTGCTGCCTGGATCCCTGACCTGTTTCTGTGCCCTGACTTTGTCCCTGGATTCTGTTTTGGATTCTCTGAAAATCTGATCACCTGGCTCTGACCCTGGACCTCCTTTCACCAAGATTGTCTGCCAAGCCTTAGTGAGAATTAACTTTCAAGGAACTTAAGTTTTTTAGAACCAAGACACCCTGCCTGGATATTAAGGAAGGTTAGTGGCTTAGCAGTCTGAACTTTTAATCATCAATCTCAGCCACTAACCTGTTCTCTCCCCTCCAGAGGCTCTGGCTCCCCTGATCCTGAATAACCTGCAGTATTTCTTCAATAAATCTTTTAAAGGTATTTCCTGTTGTGTTCTGGTTGTATCTGGGTCCTCAGTCTGAATCCTAACAGGGCAATCTGACCAACAATGGACCCAACACCAGCACAACAGTGGCGAGCCAGTGTGGATAACCTATCGCTCGGCTTGATGCAGGTATGACTGAAATAATTTCCATGTTGCTCAATTTATCTGGTTCCAGTCATACCCAGGCTTCTCCACAGCCTGTTGGTCCTCCTCCAGTTCCAGTAGCTAGAATCTGTAGAGCCAAATCTGTGTCCTGCAAAGGTTTTCAAGGGTGATGCTGATCAGTGCAGAGCTTTTCTTACTCAATGTGAAATTCACTTTGAACTGCAACCCTCATCATTTCCCACAGATCGGTCTAAGGTGGCTTATGTTATTTCTCTCCTCTCAGGTAAAGCCAAGCAGTGGGGCACAGCAGAGTGGCAGAATAAGTCTCCTTGTACATCTTCCTATTCTGTTTTTGCCAAGGAACTCATCAGAATTTTTGATCCCGTTCTCCCAGCCAGAGAAGCGGCCAGAGGCTTACTCTCACTCAAACAGGGGTCCAGGTCAGTCACAGCATACATCATTGATTTTCTTCTTCTGGCAGCTGATAGTTCCTGGAACAATGAAGAACTTATGGGTGTATTTTTGCAAGGTTTAAATGAGGACATTAAGGATGAGCTAGCTACTCGTGATTTCCCAAGTTCTTTGAAAGAGTTAGAGGATTTGGCTGCTCGTATCGACTTGCGGCTTTCGGAAAGGAGAGAGAGAAGCTGTAAGGGGAGGCAAGCTGTTTTTACCACACAAGCTAAAGCAGACACCCAGTTTACAGCTGTTTCATCTCCTCCTACCAGTGAACCCGAACCCATGCAGTTGGGTAGACTCAGGATATTCTTCAGAAGAACGCATTCGTAGAAAGCAGCAGAATCTATGTTTCTGCTGTGGAGGAAGGGGCCACAGAGCCATTGGGTGCCTGTTAAAAGATCAAGCTTAGTAGAGGGAGAGGAGTTTCTACTGAGTCAAACACATCAGAGTTTATGGATGAGTCTTTTGCCAAAAGACATAACATCAGACTCTTTCCAACCCCTGCATCCCAGAACATTTTTGACCCTGGATGGGCACCACCTCAATCAGTCGCATCTGATGACAGAGAAGGTTGGCCTGGCTCTAGGAGGTAACCACAATGAGGAGATTTCCTTCCTAGTCATCAAGTCTCCTTCCATTCCTGTCATTTTGGGAGCTTCATGGCTATGGAAGCATAACCCCCATATTGACTGGAGGGCTAAGGAGATTTTAGGCTGGTCAAGTTCTTGTTCTGCCTCATGTTTGTCTTCTGCTTTTACCCTCTCCACTCCCATTAACGAGATTGAAGAGACCTATCCTGACCTTTCCAAGGTTCCCCAAGTCTATCAAGATTTAAAGGAGGTTTTCAATAAATCTTGAGCCACTGCTGTCCCTCCTCACAGGCCCCTTGATTGTGCCTGAAAGCCTAGGTTAGTAAGCATCCAGCATTTTTTTTGTCCGTCTACCTGATCCTGGCCTGTTTCTGCCTCCTGATTTTTTCAACCTGCCTAGCCCTTGTTGGATCTGCCACTAACCTGTTCTCTTCCTTCATAGGCTCCCCTGATCCTGAATAATCTGCAGTATTTCCTTAATAAATCTTTTAAAGTTATTTCCTGTTGTGTTCTTGTTGTATCTGGGTCCTCAGTCTAAATCTTAACACAAAGATGCATCATAGCAACAAGGACTCACTCACTGAAACATCAAAATTGTTCATATGTTAGGGTGACGAGACGTCCTCTTTTTCCAGTACATGTCCTACTTTTCATACCAAAAAAAAAAATGTCCGGGGGGAGTTTCAAAATTGTCCGGAACGGTCCAGCATGTAGTCGAAACACACCGGGCAAAGAACCGAGCCAGCGGGGGGGTGAAGCCACCAAACCCGACCCAGTGATGGTAGCCTGGACACCTTCGGCCTCGTCATTACCCCCGCCTGCCTTACCGGCCCTCAGCCCTCCTCCTCCGGCTGAGGACGGGTCGCTCATGGCTCTCTGCCGATGTCCAGTCCAGTCAGCGGGCCAGCAGTCGACACTTCATTCCCCCCACCCCACACCCCAAAAAAAAGGGCTCATAAATCTGTATTTAATCTGTATTTAAGCNGGCTCATAAATCTGTATTTAATCTGTATTTAAGCAGAGAATAAAGTCACAAATAGGGAGAGCTTCAGAATTAAAGGTAAAACAGATTTACTGAGATAGGCAACATGCAATACAATATATCTGTAAGTTCACCAGAAAGTTTACTACAACAAAAATATGCTATGATATAATTAGATTCGAAATATATATTTTGCCTTTTGTAATTCAGCAAGACTCAGATATAGCTGTGTCAGCCAGCACAGAGACAGCCAGACTCGCAGGACACAGACTTCTAATTTAAATATAAGAAACCTACAAGAATTAAAGCACAAATAATAGAGTAAATATTAGTGTATAATTGATTTTTAAAATAAAACATTCAATACATACATAGATTTTGGCTGTAAACATGTTGGACAAATTTCTGAATTTGATTTTGCTGCTTGTAATCTTGATAATCACTTATGTCACTGAAAGGGAATCCATCCATCCATCCGTCCATACATACATACATAGAAATTTTCCTGGATGAATGGATGAAATTGAAATTGTGTACATACTAGGGATGCATAAACGTACTGCTGCTGAAGTCAGATATTGGCTGTTTTTCATCATTTTTATGAATGTTTTTGAGCCCTTTTTAAAAATGCACTAAAGGTCATCTTCTACTGAGCAGAAAAAGTGTCCCGGATTAAATCTTGGACAAGGTAAATATTTCAATGACTGAGATGAAACCACAAAGCAAGCATGCCATCACAAATTATTGCACTTATTTTAATAAAAAATGTAATTAGAACTTATTGGTCAATTATTTAAGCATTGTCACAGGCATAGTCAAGAATTGATACTTGATATTGATTTGAGATCTTAAGACTTGGGACTTGACTTGGACTTGAGCTCCCAAGACTTGAGACTTTACCTAGACTTGATTTCCCAAGACTTGAGACTTGCCTTGGTCTTAAAAAGAAAAACCAAAATTAATATTTAACAAAAGTTTTTCCTAAGATTAATCTTTTATGCAATGCATTTAGGTACTCTGGAGCTAAACTGATATAAGATGCTACAAACAAGAGAATTCTTCTACCTCAGCCTTTTAACCCCTTAACACCCACACTTTTATAGCTTGTGCTCAAATGTGCTGCATACCAAAAGTGCCATTGTCCAGTAAAATGATATTTTAAATCCCACATGTGATTTATTGTGATATATCTCATTTGAAAGGTAAGACCTTCTAGTCTGTGTAAATATGTGCACAGACTCTGTAGATTTTACACAACCAGAGCTGTGTGACTTCAAACATTTCCAAAAATTGGAATACAAAAAAAGAGTATTTTTGCTATGTTATATCTTTATAACAAACTATAATTTATAGTTAACCTTTACTACACTTATTCTTCATCTTGTGGTCAACAACTGTGTGAAATTTTAGATCTCTAGCCATAAGCAGTGTGTAACTATGAAAATATGTAAATATGTGTAAATATGTAACTGAAATATCTTGATTATAATTCTGGATGTGTGAAACTTTAAATGATAAATCAGATGACATTTGAGAAACCTCAAAACGCATTTTGACTCTCTAAAATGTGATTAAAGATATCTTGAACTTTAATTTTTTTATGTGTCCATAGACATAATATAAAAATATAAATCATCATTAAGGGTGGTCATAAAACATCATTAAGGGTGGTCATAATGTTTGTCTCTTGTATTAAAATTTCTGTATCTCTATAATGGGTCTTTATTATGAGTTGTCTACTCAATTCTGAGGGCCCAATGCCTGTCTTTGCCTAGGGCCCCAAATTTCCTAAATCCGCCCCTGCTTCGATTCTCTCCTCCAGGTTTTATCTGTTGTGCCCAGAATTACCTCACGCTCATTGATAAGAAAATGGATTGAAATATGAAGGTAAAGGGACATTTTAAACATATTCTTAATGTTTTCATATTTCTTATACATGGATGCCTTAAAGTTTATAGTTTTGGTGGAGAGATAAATAGGATTTTACTTGTATGGAGACGCGTTTCAGTCAATGTGTTTCAGTCAGTGTGCAATAAATAAATTCTGTGTTTAGTGCATGCCAATTCCCTATTTTGCTATTACCGCCATTCTAAATCATTTCTGACACTTTATTTGTTAAACTTAGAACCTGGAACCTGTGGAAGAACCTATTTCACAGGATGCACAGCTTTGAGTGGTAACTAGGTACTTAAAGATTTTTCATTGTAAAACAAAATGTGATATTTCTTCAATAGCTTCCAGGTCAGTGACCCACTGACTCCAAATCTATGTCAAATTGTTTTCCTACATTAGCCTGATGGGGCACACTTATTTTTTATTCCATTTTAAGCCTTTGTATATTTTTAAAAATTTTTTATTACAAAAATAAATGACCTGGAAGCTATCATTTCCAAAAAAATATATCATTATTTTAATAATAAATTCAATTTCAATTCAGTTCAAGAACAAAGGCTTGAAATGTAACAAAAGAGTGTGCCCCATCTGGATAAAGTAGTAGAACAATTTGACATAGATTTGGAGTCAGTAGGTCACATGACCTGGAACCTATTGAATAAAAGTCCTAATTTTTGTNTCCTGGATGAATGGATGAAATTGAAATTGTGTACATACTAGGGATGCATAATGTACTGCTGCTGAAGTCAGATATTGGCTGTTTTTCATCATTTTTATGAATGTTTTTGAGCCCTTTTTAAAAATGCACTAAAGGTCATCTTCTACTGAGCAGAAAAAGTGTCCCGGATTAAATCTTGGACAAGGTAAATATTTCAATGACTGAGATGAAACCACAAAGCAAGCATGCCATCACAAATTATTGCACTTATTTTAATAAAAAATGTAATTAGAACTTATTGGTCAATTATTTAAGCATTGTCACAGGCATAGTCAAGAATTGATACTTGATATTGATTTGAGATCTTAAGACTTGGGACTTGACTTGGACTTGAGCTCCCAAGACTTGAGACTTTACCTAGACTTGATTTCCCAAGACTTGAGACTTGCCTTGGTCTTAAAAAGAAAAACCAAAATTAATATTTAACAAAAGTTTTTCCTAAGATTAATCTTTTATGCAATGCATTTAGGTACTCTGGAGCTAAACTGATATAAGATGCTACAAACAAGAGAATTCTTCTACCTCAGCCTTTTAACCCCTTAACACCCACACTTTTATAGCTTGTGCTCAAATGTGCTGCATACCAAAAGTGCCATTGTCCAGTAAAATGATATTTTAAATCCCACATGTGATTTATTGTGATATATCTAATTTGAAAGGTAAGACCTTCTAGTCTGTGTAAATATGTGCACAGACTCTGTAGATTTTACAAAACCAGAGCTGTCTGACTTCAAACATTTCCAAAAAAACTTTTTTTTCCTCTGGAATAAAAAAAAAAAAAAAAAGAGTATTTTTGCTATGTTATATCTTTTGTATAATTTATAGTTAACCTTTACTACACTTATTCTTCATCTTGTGGTCAACAACTGTGTGAAATTTTAGATCTCTAGCCATAAGCAGTGTGTAACGATTGTGGCAGCACCAGTGGGTGAAGCTGCTACTCTGCCCTTCAAAGCAGGGTAGCCATCGGGTGTCACAGCGCCACCTTGGGAGTTGCGCCCAAGGAAGTAGATTGGTTTGTACCCAAGGAGAACAAGACTTCTTTTAATGCAAAAGAATAATTAATTTTATAGTTTTCTCTTTTTTTTAAAAAACAGTAAAATTTAAGGAGCACAATAGGAAAGGGAGTGCAATGCTGGGGCCTACCAGCAGGGGGGAGGGCAATCCAAATGTGGAAACTGGGCATAAACAGATTAATGAATCAAAATAAATCACCCCAAACACTTGTGAATAAACACTCAATCCGTGGAGAAATCCCAACACCGGTCACTCGTACGGAAACACTGGTCCAGTCCCTCTGGATGCCCCCCCACTGCATTCAGCTCCCGGCCTGGAAACAAAAGGATGGGGTTGAACAAAGCAAATACGAAACAGAAAGAAACTACAATTTACACATGGGTGATAAAATAAGGTTACCCTCTGATACAGCCAGTTATTAAAATCAGCAGTTTGATCAAATGGTCTAAAAAAAACACAGCAGTCACACCCAGCCAAGCTGGAGGCAAAAACAAAGCAAAAACAAAGCAGCAGGGCTTCCAGCGAGCTGCAGCAGCTTCAGACCAGAGCTGGATGACTCCACCTCAACCAGAGAGCCTCTTCCGGCCCCACAGCAGGAGGATCCACTTGTCAATACAANATATTAAGAAAGGTTAGTGGCTTATCAGTCTGAACCTAAAATCATCAATTTCAGCCACTAACCTGTTCTCTCCCCTCCAGAGGCTTTGGCTCCCCTGATCCTGAAAAACCTGCATTATTCCCTCAATAAATCTTTTAAAGTTATTTCCTGTTGTGTTCTAGTTGTTTCTGGGTCCTCAGTCTGAATCATAACAAAGACTTCGAATTGACAACTTTGAACATAGCAATAAGTCAGGAAGTTTCTTAGCTAATCAGCTGAAAAATAAACAAAGAAAAAATGACTATATTTGCAGTAACAGACTCAATTGGTAATATATTACATGATATTAATAATGCCTTCTGAGATTTCTAAAAATCTTTATACACATCACAGTTAAATCCATCAGATAATGATATCAAGCGATTTCTGGATAAAATAACTCTTCCGAAATGATCAGAGAATCAAAGAGCGATCCTGGACTCACCACTGTCTACAGCTGAAGTTCAGGAAGCATTAAAAAGCATGCCAAATAATAAAGCGCCAGGTCCTACTGAGTTCTATAAAGAGTTCTGGGACATTCTGGCCCCAACGTTCCACAGAATGCTGCAGGAAACTCAAGATAATGGCAAATTTCCAGTTTATATGAATTCTGCCACCATTAGTCTCCTGCTTAAGCCAGGCAAAGATCCTATGTTTCCGACTAGCTATCGTCCCATATTCTTAGTTAATATGGATATAAAAATAATCTGTAAAGCTTTGGCAAACGATTAGATAAAGTCACTCCTCTCATAATCCACCCTGATCAAACTGGTTTCATTAAAGGAAGGCAGTCAGCTGCTAACACACGCAGACTGCTGAATTTAATAGATTATTCCTGCAGCAAAAATCTTAAATCCTATATATTGTCTTTAGATGCAGGAAAAAGCATTTGATAGAGTAAACTGGAAATATTTATTTGCTACTCTACATAAATTTGGTTTTGGCACTTCCTTTATAAATTGGTTAAAAATATTATACAGCTTCCCAACAGCCTGTGTCAGGACAAATAATCAAACATCTTCCAGCTTTTGTCTCCAGAGGGGCACCAGACAAGGATGCCCGCTCTCCCCCTCACTTTTTGCTATTTTCATTGAGCCTCTGGCTGCTACAATCAGACAAACAAATATGGTTACAGGTATAAAAGGCATGAAAATAGAGCATAAAATTAGTCTTTATGCAG
>NW_015151176.1:366991-375322 GCF_000732505.1 Cyprinodon variegatus
ATCACTTAGTGTAGTGGGGGGCTTTGAGGGGGCGTCTCATGGGGTGCGGGGGCTAGTTCGGGGGTCCTTGGGTCCTGGGGGCTCGGGGGGGTGCTCGGAGCGGGGTGCCTGGCGGGTCTGGCCCAGGGGACTGTTGCCCCCATCGGGGCGGCCGTCCTCCTCTCGGCTGCCCGTGGGCGGTGCAAGGCCGGAGCGGGGTGGTTCGTGCTGCTTTCGCACCGGGCGCGGCGGGGTCGCATCTGCTGCTTTCTTTTTGCTGCTTGTGCCGGCTTCTGGCGGCTGGGGCGGCTTTGGCTCTCTGGCGTGCGCCAGGCGGGGCTGCTCCATACTTTGTTTTGCCTTGCGGCTGTGTTTGCTGTGGTCGGTGGGGGCGGAGTGGTTTCGTTGTGTTTTTGGGTGGGGGAATCTGCCTGGGGGCTTGGTTGGTGCCATCGGTTCGTCCATATCGGCCTTCCGCTGTTGTTTCTGTTGGGGCCGCTCGGGCCCCCGTGTGCCGGCGGTGCGCTGTCGGAGGGGTTCCTGTTCGGCGGGCTTGTTTGTCTCCTGGGAGGGCAGGCATGTTGATTTTTCTGGGGAGGAGCGTCTGGGTGGAGGGGTCCTCGCGGTGTTGCGGTGGGTGTAGGACACTGGCTTGTTTGCGGCCGTTCTTCTTCAGTGAGGGGGAAAATTTTTTTTTGTGTGTGTGTGTGTGTGGGAGGGGAGGTGTGAGCGGAGGAATCGGAGCTTGGAGTGGGGCTCGGGATTTGTGCTTTGCTGTGTTGTGTGGCTTTCATCTTCTTTGGATTGGTGTTGTGGGACCGGTGTCGGGAGGGAGTCGTTCTGGGGCCGGTGTCGGGGTGGGGGTGCTGGTGCCGGCGCCAGGGGTTTTTGGGCATTGCCCGGCCCTACTGCTGAGTGGGTCTGGGATGGGTCCTGGGGTCTGGGATCCCTGGGGCGCGTTGCCCTTGGGCAGGGGCCCCGGTGGGGTTTCGGGGGTTCGGGTTCTGTGGGGAGAACTGCTTGGGGTCTGGGCCGGTGTACGCCCGGCTGTCTGCCCCTGTTGCCATGGCCTCTGGTGTGCCGGGGTGCCTCGGGGCCTGTTGTGCTGGGGGGGGCATGGACATTAACACCTATGGCAGATGCTTACCCCTTCACGGGTTTGCACTCTGTAAGTGGGGGAAGGAGAGGGAGGGGGAGTAGGAATGATCTCGGCCTGGATGTCTGCTGTCGCTTGGGTGGTGAGTAGCTTGATTGTTATTGTAGGGGAGGGATTAGAAATCCGGAGGGGGGGTAGGGGATGGTGATAGTGGGAAGAAGATCTTGGAAGGGCTTCGGGTCTGGCTCCCTGTCTCGGTCCTGGTCCGTGCTGCCCCCTGGTGGGGCTTCGTCCGGGGTGGGGGCTCTGCGTGTTGTCCCCCCCCCACCCCCCCACGGTGAAGCAAAATGTGATGGTGCGTGTCTGTGCAGAAGTTTGTGGGTCATAAAGGGTCATAAGAAAAACATTTTTTCAGGTGTGGGTCATAGAGTTCATAGTTCATATTTCATAAGTCATAAAGTCATGTCTTATAGGACATCAAGGTCATAAGTCATCAATCATTTTTGACATAAGGTCATAAGTCATAAGGTCATAGGTCATAAGTCATCAATCATTTTTGACATAAGGTGGCTTATTAAGCTCTCTCTCCTCTCCTCCGCTTTCCTCAGATATGGAAAAATGTCAGTAGTGTAGCAACTTATTACTGTGAATAAAATGGTGAAAGTGAGAGCTTTTACTGATGTATTTTGTAAATGTATACATGCACATCAGCAGTTGAGGGAAAGAATTCCTTAAAAAAAAAAAAAAAAAAAAGAAATCCTTAATTTTGATTTCCAAATTCCAATTAACCCTGGTCTCTCTGTTTACTGCCTACTAGAGCTCTGTGAACAGCTGAATATGAATGTGAATATGAATGTGATTGGTCGTTTGGTCGGGATTGTTGTGGCAGAAGGTTCACGGACAAGTTTACTTGTGGCCGTTTTTTTTGAAGCATTTTGTTAACCAGTTAGTAACTAAGTGCTAGAAGGTTCCCAATGGGAAATTCCATTAGGACCAAGTAGCACTAAATTGGTGAATTAGAAATGACACTGTCAAGGAACGCTATGGACAGCGAAAACATGCAAGAGGAGGAGAGTTTTGTGTTGGAGGTTGTGGATGAGTCTCCGTCACCATTTTTTATTTAGAGGAGGAAAGTGGGGACAAAGTTGTTGTGGAAGAGTACGCCAGGGCGGCAGAAGCTTGGTTTGGTGTAAAAGGCTTACAGCTGTACATGTTTGAGCCCTTGCCTCGCAATGCTGCCAGTTCTGTTAGCTCTACGCTTGCCGAAGGCACAGACGTCCATCCCCGTGAACACTGGGATGGAACTCAATTGTAAAGGAAATTATTCTTATTTCTTATTTCAACCGTTGCGTTTATTAGCTGCTACATAAAAATCAAGATGCTATGATTGAAAAAATGTTATTGACAGATGACCGTTGATATATGATTCCCTGAATTTAGGTGTACAAGCTGATGTAACTAACTGGCCTGCAAAAGATAACGAATAAAAAAAGATTTTAAGACAGGATTTAAAAAAAAATTAATACATTTTCTAAATTTTGGCCCAATATTTTCTGATAAAGATTACATGTATATACATGTTTAAGCCAGAAGGGTTTGACATTTAAATATGATTTCCCAACAACTGTGTTGTCTTCTCATTCCTCAGCTTAGTGTTGGTCTTTCTCTTCAAACCAAGAATCTAATGTTTAATCTGGTAATCCAGAATGTGTTTCCAATAGAGAAACTGCTGAAAGGTTTGTCAGAAAAATACTACCTGTCTATCCGTGTTTACTGCCATGGAGCAACAAACATATTTTGGGCTTTTCTGACCATTAAAGCAAAGTACTTTCCACATCTTCTTTCACCAGAATGGAAACACACAACCTCTGAACATATTCCCTTAACAAAGGTCATTTCTGTCCTAAAACCAATCAGTTTTTCTGTTTTCAGTTATGAACTGACAGGGTTTCAGATAATGTGATTACAGATAATAAATCATCGTCCATATGGTGTTGCTATCTTGTTTTAGAGGCTGTCGCTCTTTTGGTGTTAAAACATGTTTTTAACACTTACAAAAATTTCACTATATTTCCAAACGCCTGGCAGGTACATTTAAAGGAGCCTTTCAATTTTACCCGTGCATATTCTAATTGGTTGCACTAGTAATACTTTGAGCTAGATCTGATAATGAAACCTGTTGTGACTTACAGATTAGGGTGATGGTAAAGCAACCTTTCACCATCAAAGACTTGAGCTTATCACCAAAGATAAATTATCATAAAGCTTATAACTGAGAAAACATACAATACCTATTTCCACTAAAATGCAACTTCTCTATTGTTTTATCTTCTTTTGGGAAATTACTCTCTCATTATGCATTTTAAACTAAATCTGTCAGGGATATGAATAAATTTGGACTTAACAGTTTCTGCTTTGAAAAAGCAAAGGAAAGGTGGATTTTATTATTGTTATCCTAACATTTTATGGCTTTAAAATAATCATTTTTCTTCAAAATTTACTTATGTTCCATAGAGTTGACTCTCTCTTTGTCAGTCTCGGGCTTTTTTCCAGTTGTGCACCACTGGAACAACAACACTATTTGTTAATTGGAAAATCAGATTTGCCTCCTCAGATCTGTTTGCTGAGATAGATCCCAGCTCTGCCTGCCAGTCTGAACAGGATTAAACAAAATCAGGAAATAAATTCATGGATGGTTGGATGGCTTTTCTTTAAGGGTTTTTTTGTTGTTGTTGCTTGCCAATACCATTATGGGTATTTACCACATTTTTTTCAAGTTTTTTATATATTTTTCCTATTCTTTTTCTTCCATTGGGGTATTAAATGGCAAAATTAGCTCTTTTTACTTGATTATCTTCTTATTTTTCTAAGGAGTGAAGTATTCTTTCCCCAGCTATCTGTCCAGTGTGATTCTGACAGATCATCAAATCACACATTTATAAAATTCCTTAAATTATTTTAATCTGTTTTTTCAATACTCTGTCCCCCTGTTTTTAGTGTTTGATACCAAAACTGTTTAAAGATGTGTAAGTTGATCTTAGACGATAGCAATATTAAATACTATATTAATTTGAACTTATAATTAGTTAAAAATAGATTTTTTGATTTGACTTTATTACCATTTTAGATTTTTTACTCTTGCTGTTTTGAATATTTATTTATGTTACAGTGTGTAGCCCAAGCCAAGAACAACACAGCCTGCATCTGCTAACCACATTTTATCCTCCAGATCATTTGGCAATCCAGATGACTCAAAGCTTGTTGTACAATAACTTGGCATGTTGTCACACCTACAGTGCTGTCAGATAAAAGCTTTGTCTTCTATAAAACCATGAAGGCTAAATGAATTTTGAGAAAATAAATCAGTTCAGCTTTATTTCAGGCAGAATTCCTACAACAGCCATCAGCATTTAGCAGCCACACTTCAAACAATCTGAAAGCCGACACTAGAGTGATGAAACCAAGGAAACAACAGTGGCTTCTTTGTTTTCTTTGCATGAAAAAATAAAGGTCCTTTTTGAATTCCTCTTGAGTAAAATCTAAATCATAAGTGTGACTGCTTTTTTCCTCATTTCAAAAAAGAAAGGGGCCTTACACCTTTGATATTGACCAATAAGAATAATTAGAAAAAGAATAGCAACTTACAAGAACCAGACTGTGTAGTAAAAGGTTTAAAATAATTTTATTTTTATATTTATTAGAATTTTAATCAAAAACCTGCACAGAAGATTTCCTAAAAGTAAAGCAGATAGGTAGATGTTTAAAAAAAACACAGGCACAAGTAAGGGAGTCTGTTTTTAATGCTCAAATGCAACTATTTCCGAGACATCTACTCTTTAAATCACTTTTAAACAGCAAGATCTCTAAAAGAATTCTGAGTCAACCAAATCTTTCATCCAGTATACATGTATGGCCCTCAAAGATCCAGGCCAGCACTTTAGTCTAATTATAGAAAGTTATATCTTAAAGGTTAGAACAGTATTTGAGTTATGCATTAAAATATTTTCCCTGAAATGCATGGCATGAATAAACTGGGTTGCATGGTTCAGTATTTGTCAGGGATTATTTACAAAACCATATATCTCACAATGAGAGGGGATGCTTTGACCAAGACCTAGCTAAAACGACTTTCCATCTGCAGTCCCTGAGCAAGTTGTGCACATAGAAATCAATAAAATTATTTATTATTATTAAAGTAATTCACAATACAAAATTGTTATTAATTCATATATGAAATGTATTGATCATTACTTAAAATGCTGGGTACAGGTACATGAAAACTAAGTAAGAAGAAAAAAACAGCAATATTTATGTTTGCGCAGTTGAATATTGATTTTACAGTATGTTGTTTTAGATTTTGAGAAACTCTTCATAGACCTATAGACAATGTCAGACTATGTGGGACCTGATTTGATTGTTTGATGGATTTAAACTAGAATGCTGATTGTGAAATGGTATATCCTCTATTGGGATCATAGTCTCTGTGCACCATGGACCTTACACACTGTGTAAAGTACCAATGCATCTATTGTGTCAGTTAATCACACCACAGAAATGTTTCAAATGATTAAAAATACAACTAAGCGTATAAAATTAGGATCAAAGTTTATTCTCCCCTGAGACACTGGAACTGTGTCCGCTAGGGCTGCTGAAACCCCATGTAGTATTCTATTTCAGTGAAGCAGCCTTAAATAAAATAACACACTAAATATTGTATTTCATTACACATTACATTCTGATTTTTCAATGGAAGCTTCATGCATGTGTGACTCATATTGTATGGGGAACCATGGGAGACCCACAGTAATCTCTGCAGACACAGGCTGCAGCTGCTTGCTGAGTCTCTGTGTCTTGTTTAAGGAGGGATTTGCTGCTTAACTGTTTGCTGAAGACGTAAACTCAGAGCTCTATGTGTTGTCACTAAAGTCTCCAACTAGACAGGAGAAAGTAGCTAGATTTGTTGCAAGTCACTTTTTTTTTTTTTTTAGGAAAAGTCACTATGGGGTATGAAAAGGCACTAAATTAGGGGCTGAGTTGGCAGAAATGCAGTGGTGGCATGCCGTTTCCTTTTTCACCCAAAGAATCTTGAACAGAAAAACAATAAAACCCAAATGTACTTTTAGAGTAACTCTGAAATCCTAAAAGGTTGGTAAAATTTTTACCAGTGCAGATCAAAATATTTATGAAATTTATAAGGTGTTTTGAAGAAAATTGGGGAATTCCCTTCAAACTGTCTTTAATGCCAATGTTGTATAAATAGTTGAATTGAATTGATTGAGACAGATTCATCCGACAAAGGAGAAACTGAGGTCCTGAGGCGGTGATTACTGGATGAGGAACAGGTGGTTGATGAACAAGAGTATGCAGCTGTTGGGTAAGCAGATATCTAGAAGGAACCAGTAACAGGAATGACTGAAAGCATAAACGCCCCAAGACAGCACAGGGGCATTAAAACCTGACATGAACCGGGGCCATCTTACTGAAGACAAGATAGATGAGAACTGTAAAAAAGTTCTCGGGTAAACATTTGCATGTCCTGCGTTTTCAATTTTAGAAAGACCGTTATCACCGATCTGTTACTCTGAGTCAGGTAACTACTGCTAGTTATTCCATGAACCAACTTTGGTTGGTAGCAGGACTCAGGACTTATCCTAAGTCTGTCGCACGTTTGGGTTGAGACATGAGAAGGGGTAAGTTGGCTAGTTCTTTTGCTCTAGATGTTTGATTTACGGATTTATAGATTTTTATGCACTGCTGTTTTTCACCCGAGTCAATGTATCTATAACTTTTCATCCCACCATCCCTTATATAATACAGGAAGAACATGTTCTTTGTGCTAAACTGCATTTTTGTTTCAACTGAAAATTCGAGGATGTCACACTTATACTGTAACTGTACATGCGCAGCTGGCTGTGAGTTTAATCATAATCTACAGATGGATAATAAATCATTTATGTCAGATTTTTCCAACTAGCAAAGTGCACAGTGTCATGCTTGGCATGGGGAATTAAATCCTAACAGGGTTTTTGGTGTGGTACTGATCTCTTTCTCTTAAATTATTTTATCACCAGGCAAAAATAGCTTAGGGTTTGTGCGTTTATATTTTACAACTGAGCTTTTCAGACAGGGATCCCCACTGATAGACAGTAGATCAGAGTAACTTGAACATTTATAAGTAGCCGGCAGTCTGAAGACTGCGGACTTCCTTCCCTTTATGGACCCACAACATAAATAAAACAACTCCACCGACTTGCAGGTATCAGTGAAGGCAGTAGTTTAGACGGTATCGCATTTTGAGGCCTCAAGCACCAGTTGTTCATACATTTCTGGTTTCCAGGCATAACTGGAAGCAGAGATAGCGCACACATCCCCTGCTACATCACTAAAAAAAGAATACTATGTTTTATTTTTCATATTTTAAAGGTTTTCCTTTTTATTAAACATTTTTCTAAATTTCCTTGAAAACACACCTGTATAGGTGTTTCACAGGAAGTCAAAAGTCTCAATTGAAGCCGCCAGTCTGCTATTTTCACATCAAGTCATATATTTTCCTACAGATTTATTAATTAAATTTGTTAAATGTAGCCACTGAAGGCTGTTTAGTTCAGCTTGTAAAGATTAAACATACTAGCTTATAGCTGAGCCTTAAATGATTTGACCTAATTTCTTTACCCTGCTGGTTGTGCACACACACATCACGCAAACACACCCTTGCTATAGTACGTACCACAGTCTTTTCCATCAACTTCAATTGCTTTCCTATTTATTTCTATGGATTAACCCTAACCATTCATACCCAACGCTAAACCTAAGCTAAATTTAATTCACACCTGAGTTCTAAACCTAACTACTACCAGCAGCGGGGGGGACATGTCCCCCCCCCAATATAAAAGCCAGGTGGATATGTCCCCCCCAAAAAGTTGTACCGCAAAATATTAGATTTTGACATTTTTTTTAACTAGCGTGCTTTTATTTTGAAGGCGCAGCATAGCGTTACATCCCCCTCCCCTCTCTGAACTATTGAGTGTTTGAGCACTCAGAAGGGAGGGAAACAGCGACACAGAAGTCAGAAACTTGTGAATGAGGTAAAATGGTCTGTCGGGAATGCTGCTATGAATATTGCCTATTTATATTATCTTGTTGTCAGTTCACTTTCATATATAGAAACTGAATCTTTTTGGTTTAGTTATCTTAGTCCTGTACGGAAGAGGATTAGGGCCACTGAAAAAAAAAAAGTTAACTGATTTTTAAATTTT
>NW_015151176.1:375925-391471 GCF_000732505.1 Cyprinodon variegatus
TACTTATACAGATACATAAAAACAAGTAGGTCTAACTAAAAAATAACCAGAATATATGTTTAGAGTAAAGATTGACTACTTGTGTTTACACAAGCACACAATTTCAAATCTGCTGAGCTTGCTGTGCAAGAAAATGTAAAATATACGTATAAAGAAATATAACAGGAAGTACTGCTAAAACATAAACTAAATGTTAAATAATGTAGATATTGGTTTACAAAAATTCTTCAGATTTGGAAATTTGGAAGGAAGACATAATTTTGAAATTAATCAACAAATCTGTTAAAAAATAAAAAATAAAAGTTGCACTTTTTTACTAGAGGAATTTGTTGAATAACTTCATAATTATGAGTTTAACTAGTTGGAGGTAATGCTACACTTCTCTGCTTCCTGTCCTGCTCATAAAAGGTAAACATTATAAACCCACCATTCATTTTCTACACTATTTGGAAAACACAACACAAATCTAATATAACAAAAGTAAGTTTAACAACAAACATGTTAGCATCAAGCCGTAGCCATGTCTGTTTTAGAGACTGACAGCTAACAAACATGTTAGCATCAAGCCGTAGCCATGTCTGTTTTAGAGACTAGCTATCTTGTTTTAATGACCCTTTGCTCCTCCATTAATGAGGGGACCCCTCGGGCTAGTAAAAAGTTGCCTAATTCCGTCATTTTCCACCAATGTGTCATTGGCCACCTCAAACAACTCACATCTTTGTCAGTGAAGCTGAGAGCTCCACTTCTCTTCCTTCATGGTGCCCATCTACATTAAGATCCAAAATTCTGAGAAAAAAAGTCAGAATTCTGAGAAAAAAAAGTCTTAATGCTGAGAAAAAAGTCAGAATTTTTTGCTCATATTAAACTGAAATAAAATTTAAAAATCACTTAACTTTTTTTTTTTTTCAGTGGCCCTAATCCTCTTCCGTAGTCTTGGGATGATCACTCATCCAATATTTAACTGCTAACTTTCTCTAGACATTTGCCACGCTAGCCAAAATGTTTTTTTTTTAGTTTTTTTTATATCTCATTTCAGTACAATGCCACCACCAACTAAAAGGCTGAAACAGCAGTAGGACTTACTCAGATTTTTTAAAAAGAGAAACGTCAGTGTGATTAACCTAACACAACTTGTGTTGAAATTAGCCCGGTCTGGGCGTTTGTTTTACGAGGATTTTTTATTTTTTGCGTGGTTTTGATTCGCCGAAATGGACAGGTGTTATACCTGCCACGCTCCTGATCGTTAGTTAAAACCACAGGGAGAGTTAACTTTAATTCTTAGCAGCGGTGGCCGCATTGGTTGTGCAGCGGACTGCTGCACAACCACTAATTAACCAACTAATTAACTTCTGCATCTTTATTTCCTCAAATAAACTGCTGGCTCCTCTTTTTAGACTAGAAACAGATTAACACAACATTGACAACTCTGTAGTTTTCTCTGTTCTGTACTGCAAACTGGAATTAAAGGCGCCATTTCTACCAAAGGTCTGGACAGACTGGCGACCTGTCTAGGGTGTACCCCGCACCAGCACCTCCCGACCCCACTAAGGGACAGGGTGTACAGAAAATGGAAGGATAGTTGGATTTCTTCCAAAGGTTTAGAATGCGTTTTTTTGAACCAGATGCTTCAAAGCACCCTGTCCATAATTCTTCAACACACTGTCAGCTCCCTCTGTCAGTCAATCTATATAAATTCATTTTTGACCATTATTGCAATTTTGACTAAATAAAACATATCAAACTTTGCACTTCTGTGGCCTACTGAATTGTTTTTAATCCAACTGAAATATTTGATTTTCTAATGCGTATGCAGACACTAAATATGCTGAAGCCCTTGAAAGACATCTCCCTTTGCTTAATAAAAGACTCCAGTCATTTTGTTTGGTGATATGCTCACATCTTATGAACAAATGCATTATGTAAATTTTAAATGCATTATTTTTGCAAGACACATTTATAAAGGAATAAAGTAACAGATTAAATAGCCTTTTTTTTTAGGTAGCGTACTTAAGATATGTTTCTGTTGATGAATATTTACGAATCTCAGGTTTCCGACATGTGTCCCCCCCAATTGTAAACATATTCCTACGCCCTTGACTACCAGTCATTGGTCCCCACAAATATCTGTAAGTCTTCACAATGTATTTGACAACTCTGGTATTGACTAAACATTTTCCCTTTCAAATTTGGCAAATAATCCAGCTAGCACATCATGCTAGCTACTCCTGGCTTGCTGTAGCTTGAACCACATCACACAAGAGTAGCTACTTATACTTAGGTGGCTTTCAATGGTAGAATCTCAAAAATCAGGACACCTTCAGTCGATCATCTGATTGCCCCAGGACGGGAGAAGAAGCATTTATTTAAAAGATCAAATTGACATGCTGTCCACGTATCAAGCGCTGAACATTCCAACAGAACATATCTAGCTTTTTCTCAACTCTCATTCCAATCTGGGCGTTTATATAGTTTCAACATTGCACTGTGTGGATGCACGTGCACGACTGGACGCTCTGAAGAACTTCCTGGAAGCTTCTTGGCCTGTGACCAGATTACGTGCGAGTTGGCCTTTAAGACCCTATTTTTGCCAAGATTTGTACGTGACTTCCAGCCTGCTTACTCTGTGTTACCAAGTGAGCTTAAGGTCACAATACCATAAGGGAACACAATTTGCTTCTGTAGTACGTCACACCATTAACTACCTTCCCTCTCCCTTTCTCTTCCCCTTAAGCCCTGAATACACCAAACCCGATTCTACATCCGATCTGACAGAAAATTATGTCGTAAGAGGTCATGGAGCTTGATGCTCATTGACAGTAAATGGAAATGAAAACACTCAACACGACTTCTTGCAAAACGGTTTCCGTATCTTTGACCAAGATAGAGCCCATGTGTATTTTGTTAGACTATGTAGCAATTCAGCCGCATTTTTCATGGCTCTGGTGGGTAGAGAGACACAATTTCAAAGTAAACAACATCCACTTCAGGGAAAATACAAAGTTTAATATCTCAATTGTTAGAAATAAATTAGGTTGGAAAATCCCTGTCATGATCTTGGCACTGATGGCTGGTCTAATTGCTCACTTCATTCACCTGTCAAACTCTGCCTGGTTGTTCATTACTGCTCATCTAATTCACCTGCTGCTGCTTCTTTTTATAAGGCTCAGTCCAAGCCATCATGGCCAGATTATTGCTTTTTTTAATGTTGATCTCCGGGCCAGTGGAGAGATAGGGTTTTTATCGTTCCGTAGTTTTTCTGATTTCCTGATCCTGTTCTGCCTCTCAACCACTGAGTCTCCCTGAATTATCTGTGGACTCCTATAACCCATAACCAGCATGTTCCTGTTCTGACCGGTATCTCTGACCGGGCTTCGGACTTCTGGACCTCTGAGCCTTCTGCGTCTGATTTGTTTCCCAGACTTGGCTCAGACTCCTGCTTGTCCTCCATGAATGCAACATTGGGGATATTCTGGCAGTGTCTTCCACATCTAGATGGCAGCCCATCGGCTGGATCCTACCGCGTTCTCAGGTGGTCAGATTATCATGGTCACTTTCCTATATTTTTCTACAACCAAAGTTTCGAGTGATGGGCAGTGCCCCGCCCTAGTACTGATACTGCGGATCCACAGCCCGATCTGTGTTTTAAATAAATGCTGTCCCACTGTCTGTCTCGCCTTCAATACTTGATACTTCTGTCTTGCTCTATGGAACTCACGGCATACATATCAGGTAGAGCAGGCCAGGCATAAACAATCAATAAAACATTTTAATATACAGAATTTTTGACCCAAGGTTGGAGTTCAGTAGGACAGAAATGGATAGAGTGAAATAGTGGTCCTCTTTGAGCCTAAAAAAACAAAGAACAAAACAAAAATAAACACGAGTGACAGTAGGCAACAGGAAAGCACAGCTTATCACACTCCCCTCTTTATGAAAAAAACTTAACATAAATCGTTCTCTGAGAATCACGTCTTAGCCTCACTCAGTACCTATATAAACATTCTCACAGCCTTTGTTCAGTTTTCTTTTTATTTAAACATAGTTCATACCATATTGTGTATTTATAAAAACCATCTATCTGTTCTGGTTTCAGAAAATTCCACGCAGGCCGGTCATGAAGTGGGATTTGATGAGCTGCCACACAAGCTGCTTTTTTTCTTTATCTAACACAGTTTTCATCTTTTGGTTTTATCTTAAGTTCCATATGTGCAGCATATGAGACTCGTTGGGAACTAAGTCATTTGTTTCTCATGGCTTCCACGACTCATTTGTGTTTACTCTGCTGGTCAGCTCTACTGAAATATCCACTTCCAATTTCTCTCACGGTTCTATGGCTCGAATGAAAGCAGAACCTGTTTTTCAAAACTCCTAAAGGCTAAGACAATTTTACTGCTTGTTACCCTGCTAATTTAGCCTTGTGTAGTAAGACAACCTAAATTTAACTGAGGCCACCAAGGTTGTCATTTACACATTTTCTGTATGCACTGATTGCAAAACTCTGCATTGAAAATAATGTCCTGGAGAATTTCATATCAATACAACTGCCTGATTTCAATCATCTCTTCACTTTTATGGTTCAAAAAAATGCATTGTTTTGCCTTCACATGGGGAGAGCAAGATTTGTATTTTAACCCATGCTCATTTTATTATATTTCATGAGGCTGCAGGCTTTCAGAGCTCATTGGAGAGGAAAACTCTCATCCATGCAAACTAATGGAGCAGATAGGCTACATAGTCATTTACTTAATTTATTAATAAACTTATTCAATTTCTTCCTGCATGAGTATATTAATTTTCAAGTTTACATAACTACAACAGGTCTCATGCAAACAGCAATTATTGCTAAACCCTGAATAAACTCTTCAGACCTTTGTATTTTGAGAGAGATTATCAACACTGTAGTGTTCTTTTTCTGTCATGGTAATAAGCAATTTATTTAAGTTGCAGAACTAATTAAAAAAGGAGCTGCTTGTTCTAGTGTCTCTTTTTTTCTATTTTCTTTAATAAAATCACATTTCTGAATATTGTCACTATAAAACACAGAGAATACTTTTTCTTCCACAGCAGGAATATAAAAAGCTGACACTTTTCCTTTTAGTCCTCACTGTAACATTTTTTATTATTTGAACTGTCAGATTTCCCAAATGTGTTCCTCGTAAAGCAACCCTCTACTACCATTGCACAGAGTAAATGTGAGAGTAAGGTGATTTACTGTGGGTGTATAAGCAGAGCCAGCATGCACCAATGTACAGCACCAACCATCCTGAACTTCATTTGTCAAACTCCACCATAAAGTAATCAAGAAGGGAAACGGCTGCAGCACATGAATTTCATGGTTTCACAGATGCAGAGACGTCTGTTGAATTCAGCTATTGTTACCTCTTCATTGACTTCAAGCACATTTGTTTTTTAGATATATAAATGTTTTTCTTTTATATTGTTTTTTCAAGCTCCAAACATATTTTTTTTTCTTTATGCAAATCTTCACTATTGCAGTACTGAACTAGAGCCTGTGGTGAGCCTCATATAAGATGCACACTGAAGGCTGTTACATTTGAATGAAAATTCTTTAAATAAAAAAGTGTTAAAAAATGCCAAAACATTCACACACTGTTGATTTTGTAGGTTTTTTTTTGTAAGCTTTTGTTCCAGAATTGTCCTGTATATAGGTCCAACCCCCTAAAGATGCATGATAGTAGTTGCACCGTTAACATTCTCATCCGTGAGCCACAGTCCTTGCAGCTTGGTGTCTGTCTTGGGAGGATGGTGACCAGTAGTCCAGGCGAATGGTGCAGGTCCGGTGGGTGAGGTCTGATGGTTGTGTCTGAGGGTGGACAGGCAGGTGAGCTCAGGCAGGAGGGCTTTAATAGTTCAGAGGCCTGTAACCTCACTGGTTCCTTGAGGTTGACTGATAAGTCTCTGACAGGTGTCCAGAGCGAAGAGGTCTCTGGATTGGTTTCTGGCTTGGGATCCCGGGTTCTAAGAGAGGGGGCAAGATAGTTCAGGGTTAGGTTTGGCTAAGCTAAGAAGCAAGGCTTGGTAAAGGATCAGTTATACCACGCTGGAGCATTAACGAACTGATGCCCTCCTCCTGGTTCCAGCTCCATAAGAAAGGTGGGAATCAGCTTGATGAAGAACACCTGCCCGTCCAGCCCTGCACAGAGGAAAAAAAGGAAAATCCGGCCTGCACCCAGTCCTAGGAGTATGACACTGTTATGACCATTATCCATTTCATTCACCTGTCTAACCTTAGTACGTTAAAACACCTGGGACACCAGTCTTTCTGATTACCTGATCCTGACCTGTTCTGCTTCTCAACCACTGAGCCTGCCTGTTCCTTTTCTGATCCGTTTGCCTGACCTGGCTTCGGATTCCTTGACCCCTAGGTCTACCTGTTTCTGTTCTGATCTGTTTGTCTGACCTGTCTTTGGACTTCAGTTGGATTCTATTTTTGGATTGTACCTGGATTTGTCTCCTGACTTCGCCCTCAGGATTAGCCTGCCTTCCGTCTTCTGCTCGGATCTGATCTCCTAGGGCTGGGCGATAATTCAATAACGATATATATCGATCGATAGACGTGTGGAGCAATAGAAAAAAAGAGGGTAGATAAAAGTTCGATAAAAAAGAAACGCAGTTTTCCTTCCTTCTCATTGTAGCCTAGCATGTAGGTTTATGCTAGTCACTGCTTCCTCCCAACCAATCACAATCGCGGACCCAGGCACGCTGTCACGAAGCGCCGCCCTCTCAAACCACAACATAGAGCACATGAAGCTGTGCAGCAAGGAGAGGCGGAGGAAATTGTTTCAAAGAAAGGTTTTTCTAGTTCGGCAGTCTGGCAGTATTTCGGTCATGGCAAGTCGGACAAAAAACAAACTACAGTCATCTGGAAAATGTGTCGGGAACCAGTGAAAACCAGTCTGATAACGAAACCAACTTTTTTTTATCATCTCAGCCGCTCACAGCTGCAGGAGTATGAGCTGTGTAGGCCCCGGTGCGGCTCTCCTCCAAGGAATCTTCGGAAAATATATATATATTTTCAGTTCTGGGCAGTTTCCCACGTAGTTCTAACAATTGAGAGAAAAATGCTGAGGGGCCAGAAACTTCAAAGTAATAACTCAGGTTAAAGCAGGAAACGGGGGCGGCAGTGGGGGGGGCATTTATTTATTTGTTATAATTATTTTGGTCACTTTTGTGGTCACTATAGTTTATTCTTTGTCAGTATTTAATAACATAACTCAGGTCTCTTAAGTTATTTTTCTTTAAAACAATTCTGTTATGGTTAAAAAAGTTGGTTAAATAAAGATTTAATTCGAAGTCTGTGTTTGTGTTTTTTATTAAAATTAAATCATTTAGCAATATTATAAAAAATCCAGGCAGAGCTGCACATAAAATATGGTTTCAAATCTTTTCAATAATTATCAATATCGATCTATATGCATTTTTTTTTATCAATAAGCTTTTTTTCTATATCGCCCAGCCCTATGATCTCCTGTTAGTTCCGTGGTCTTCAAGGCTTGGGCTTCTGGAACTCTCTGTGCGGCAACCGCTGTGTCTGATCAACAGTTCAGCTGGTATCCCCCTCATTCTCTGGGCACGGACTGTACACTAAAACAGAGTTTTCTGCCTTTAGACACCTTAGGTGCTGCTATAATATTAAAATTTAAGTTTTATTGATCTCACATTGGAGAAATTTACCTCTGTGTTGTGCAAAAATAATGTCCTGCAGATAATGAATATATGGTTAACTAGAACTGGAGTTATAGTTAATTATTTATCCTATTCAACATCGAAGGCAAAATCAATTTAGTGTTCTTAGGTGGATAATTATAGCCTTGAATTATCTACTTACCGGTTGCTGATTCACCTCTGGAGGGTTCCTGGACCGGCTGTTAAAATCCAGGTATCCACCAGTCTAGCTAGTGGCCCAGGTTAAGTTATCAGCAAAGCTATTAAATTATCAATAAAGAACCTTCTATCTTTGTTTATTCGCACTATTACCAAAAGGGGGTGAATTCGCCCTGAGTGATAAACCCTCCGTTATATGAATGACCAAAACCACTACAGGTTAACCAATGATGTCTTTATTCTAATAATTCAGGTTTACAGAAATCTAACATCTATGCAAACACTACACGCTACTAGAAAAATAAACACGAGGTAGATTAAATGACTAGTTTAAAAGAAAAATCGAAAATAAAGAATTAAAAGAAATAGAAAACAAAGAAATAAAACCATAAGAGTCCGTTTACTGGCGTCTGAGATTGTCCAAAATATGCCAGATATTAATACATTCACTAATGTCCGCTAGCAGCAGGTGTGATAATAGTGCAATTACTCATGTAAACTAATACATCCAATTTAAAATCAGCAAATGATTAAATGCATTAACAAAGCAGCAGGTATGATGATAACAGTGCAATTGATCATGTAACATTAACACATCCAGCTTAGTATTGGTAAATTATTCAACATGTATTAACAATAGCAGCAGAAAACGTTTAGCAAAACCCCTTTTTGCCTGGCAATGTAGCGATGTGTGTGAATGGGTGTAGCTAAATGAGGGACCACCCCCCTTTGTTCTCCACGCAGTGAGGGGAACAAGGAGAAATGGGGGGGGGACAACCTGTAATCAAGATGGCGGCAACCACGGGGACCCCACGTGGCTGAATGTGATAACTTTATGACTATCTCAAAGCAGAAACAACTAAGAGGGCAGGAAAGCCAGAAAGAGAATAAAGAAACACACACTTATTTCAACCAAATGAACAAACTTTTAATCAGCACAGATAAAAAAAAAAACATCAGCATTAATTCAAAACCCTGAACTGCCTTTCTCTTGCCTAAGCACAGCAATTCTGCATCAAAAGGAAAGTAAATTGATTTTACTGTGAGATGCGCCGTCCGAGGGAGGTTGGCGTTTCCACGGCAACCGCAGCTTGGTTTCTGCCAGGCAGAGGGTTCTCTGCCACCGGTCCGCTCCTCTGGAAAGTTCTGTCAGTTTGGAGCTGCAGCAGAGGGCTTGATATGCTCACGAGTTGAAAAGGAGGGATTTTAGGAGGTGATCTTAGGAGTAGGTCGGCTAGAGAGCGTCCTCTCAGCCGATTCGTCCAAGGAAGGGGGAAAAACTCGCTCCATGTTGGTAATATATCCCAACATCTGCATTTAACCCATCCCCTTGGGGAGCATTGGGCTGTCATTGTGGGCCGCCCTGGACGCAGTGTGGGGTTTAGGGCCTTGCTGAAAGGCCCAGAGTGGCAGTCTGTGGGAGTGGAGCTCGAACCAAGAACCTCAGGATTCCAAGCTCTATGCCCTGACCACTCCCCACTGCTACTGCAGATCCGCATACTGTCCATTTTTTAATAAACCCATTTGAATTTATCCTACTGTCTGTCTTGCCAAAAAACTGAGTCCCTCTGTTCTGATTCATGACACTAATCCTGCTTTACATCTCTTATTTATCCCAGACTTTTCTACTGAGTTGGTTTACTAGTGGCATGTTTTAGGTTTTTCATACCCTGGCTGTAATCATTTCTAGGTTGTCAAATTAAAATCTGAATGCAAAAGTACAGCACATTTTTCACACTATTATTTGTAGAACATTTTGAAAAGCGTGTTAAGTTTTTTTCCATTTTTGATTTACTTTGCACATCTTATTTTTCTACAATCCTAGAAAAATAAGATTAAATACTTTTGCAAGGAACTAAAGTCAATGGAAAACTTTTCCTCTTTTAATTTTCTAGTTGCAAACTTTTTAGTACAACATTTAAAGCGTGACAGAAATCTGAACATCACAGTGTCAGCCTTCGATTGTATTCTCTCTGAGCTCTCACTGGTTCCTGCCAAATAGCTGAGCGAAAGCTGAGCGAACCTCTAAACTGGCTCCAGTCTGGCAGGGCATCACAGGAAAGTTTGATATCCAATTTCCGGTTTCCTTATTGCCTCCAAAGAATAAGAAGAGCTTAATATGGCTGGTGATCATTTAGCTGCTCTAGCAGCTTGATAAGCATATACTCTGGCCTGTGATTTCAGCATTGAGCCCAGCCAGAAAGGAAAGTATTTTGGGAAATGTTGCAATCATCTATTGCTGAGCAGAGCTCCTCTCATATTTCGTGCATTCGGATAATATTTCATTGGCCTGTTCCCCCAGCTCAGTGGTTTTAGCCCTGGTTTGCAGTCTTACACTGTGTGCACTGCATTTTTCTGCAGATGCCTCATGTTTGCAGCCAGTTTCAACATCAGACTGTCAAGCAGGGTGGTTTTCTGTAGGGCATTTTCCCTACTGCGTCTTGTTACTCCTAACACATTGGTTCATCAGTTATCATACACAGGGGTGCCTGATTTATTCAGATTTAGCTTTAGTGGTATTTGTTTTTTGTAAATTTGAGGATTCTCTTTTTTTGATAGATTATTGAGAATAATCTTGAGGATTAATATTAGAGAATATGGTGCAGCAGCAGCTCAGTCAACCAGCTAATATTGTTATTGTTTATTTTGTTTGCAAAGCTTTTTGTTTATAATGTGTGTTTTGTTTCTAGCCAACATTGATATCTCAGGTCTGTGGCTTTGAGGAACTGGCAAAAAAGCAAATCTGTCCTAACCTGAGCCTTCATATTGCCTACAGGAGGTTGTCCAACTTTCTTTTAGATATCTTTTTTATCCCATCACAATATACTTATAGTTTCATTATGTAAAGCACTTTGGATTGTCTTGTTGATGAAATGTTATGTACAACTAAAATTGCTTTGCCTCACAGATGATTAAAGTCCTCTTTGATGCCCAGAATGCCCTGCCTGCTTCCTGTGCCTCTTCTCTCCCCCTCGCACACAACTATTCAATAGTATTTACCGCCAAAGCTTTATCTTCCAACTCTACTTCTGTTGCCTCAGCATATGATGCCTCTGGAGTCCTTTGAAGCATGGGTAGATCCTGAGCCAGGAGAAAGAGAGGTTCACACTTGGGTCACAGTAAAAGAAAAGGAGAGGAAATGTTGTCTTTGTAACTACATAACTCAGCCAGGAAACACAGAAAGAAAATAAAAGGACTGATGGATTATTCACAGAAAGGTTATGAAGGCTGTTATTACTCTGTTTCCTTTCTTGGTATCTATGATGCATGGTGTTTTGAAAACATGCATTACACCGGTCTGAACCAGTGGTTTTAAATCATCTTATCACATATGCCAAATTCGTCAAATCAAAAGTTCTTGCAGGCGGAAGAAAATATATATTTCTTTGTAAAAACTTGCTCTATAAAGCAAGTCTAATAACTTATAAAACGTTGATTTTGGTGCATTAAAGTCTGCTTGTCAGAAAAAAAGATAAAGATGACAAATTGGACCATAAAAGTAAAGAGGAGACACCATTGGGATGATCAAAAGACAAATACTTTGTATTCTGCCAAACTGTTTCACTCGTAAAATTATTTAACTTTGTCATTAATAATTTTAGCTAATTATGAATATCAATAATCCTAGATTTCTTTTTAATACGGTAAAAATACCCTTATAAAGCTGTAGCTCTTCTAAGCTGCCCATTCTCCCATCTCTAAACAGACTATAAGAATCATTCTAACTTAGAATAATTGTCATCCTTTCAATATTATTAATTCATTCTTAGAAAGTAAGGAAACGTTGGAGGTAACTTTAGAACCTGAACTGTATTTGGACAAATTTAACACAACTAAGCTTTCTGATTTATCAAAACATTTGCTTCATCTAAGCCATCAATTATATTTATTCGTATATTCTGATGGCAAGGCAAGGCAAATTTATTTGTATAGCACAATTCACTACAAAGACAATGCAAAGTGCTTTACATGATTAAAAAATAGGAAAATAAAACAGAATCAAAGCAAGTAGGAAAAAAAACTATAAAAAAAAATGAAATAAAAAATGCAGAAACAAAAAAGGATATTAAAAACAGTTGGACTTAAGAAAATAAAAAAAGTTGAACTAATGATGTTTCAATTGAACCGTTTAACTACAACAGCCAAAGGCAATCCTAAACAAATGTGTTTTTAGTCTTGATTTAAAGGAACTCAGGCTTTTACAGTTTCCTGGAAGTTTTTTCCAGATAAGTGGAGCATAGGAACTAAATGCCGCTTCTCCATGTTTAGTTCTGATTTTTGGTAGGCAGAGCAGGCTGGAGCCAGAAGACCTGAGTGATACACTGATAGCAAGTCTGTGATGTATTTAGGTGCTAAGCCATGCAGGGATTTATAGACTAATATAAGTATTTTAAAGTCTATTCTCTGAGATACGGGGAGCCAGTGTAAGGATTTTAGAACTAGGGTAATGTGCTCTACTTTCTTATTCTTAGTGAGGACATGGGCTGCAGCATTCTGGATCAGCTGCAGCTGTCTGATCCCCTTTTTAGGCAGACCTGTGAAAACACCGTTGCAGTAATCAATTCAACTAAAAATAAATGCATGGATTAGTTTTTCCATGCATGCTGAGACATTAGTCCTTTAATCCTGGAAATGTTCTTCAGGTGATAGAAAGCCGACCTTGTAATGGTTTTTAAATGCTTTTGGAGGTATAAGTCAGAATCCAGCACTACACCTAGATTTCGGGCCTGATCGGTGGTTACTAGCTGAAGCGACTGTAGCTGTGTGCTAACTTTAGATCTCTCCTCTATTGGTCCAAAGATTATTATTATACTGATGAAACCAATCAGTAAGACAAACTTCAGGCATGTCTTAAAGGTCCAAAAGATTTGGGTGAAATTTCTGCTATTAAATTCAGACAAGTCATAATTTATCGTTTATTTGATCATGGTCTTTGAAAAAGAAGTTTATTTTTTTCAGTCATTTCAGCTGGATGGAATAAGCTTGCCTCTGATAATATTGTAAAGAAAATTGATGTTATATTTGAACAGAAATGTTCACATCAGTTTGACATTAAAAAATTTCTAGAATGTTCCTCTTTCATCTCCATGATATATTAAACAACAATATTTCCTCCAGAGTTGATGCTGAATATGTAGGCTGACAAGTGCCACGATGCACTAAATAAATTACTTATGAAATAATTTTGTTAAGTAAATAATGTGTCATTAATTGAATAAAACTAGAAAATACAAACTGCATTTGATAAATATTGAATTTTTAGATGGGCCTCAGTTAAATGCATTAATTTTATTTTAAGAAGTGAATATAATTATTAACTATTTTTATGTCCCTTCGGGGAAGTGCAACATGAATTTATTTATTTTAACTAAAATCTTTGAAACTGTCACTTTGTTCTGGTCACCAGAAGGTTTCTTTTTGGAAATTCAGTTTTGCATTTGGGAATTAAATGTTAATGCCCTATGAGTATCCCCCACTGGTTGGGGAATTGTTTTTCTAATAAACCGAGAAAGAAGTCAAATATTATATTTCACTTTCTATTTCGAGCATCTATGAGAATGAGATAAGTAGAGCATCTGTAAAATTATGCGTAGGATGAGTGATTGCATCAATTATGCAGCAATTGTTCACATATGCTGCATGCTTGATGTGTGGAAACTACAGTCCACACTTTGCTGAAACTGTCCAAACAAATCTGACGGTCTAGCTTTTCTAGAATAAAAACTGTGTGCTGCAAAGTCAACAGTGTAGTAATGTGTCAAAAAATCTTTGTTGTCTGGCTTCATGCCTGCTTGTGACATCAAACTAAAAGCAGATATCCAGTAGGCTGAAAAAGATACTTGACTTACAGAAGGTTATTGCACTAAGCTGCAAAAAGCAGGATTATCTTTGGCTTAGGTAGCATTTCACTTTTGAGAAACAATCAGATCTTGCAGTATTTGAAAATGTGTTTTCTGCACTCACTCCTATTACCTACATCTTCACTGAGAAAGCAGTATAGCATTGATAGAATTGAAGCTACTAATGGAACACACCTTTTTCTTACCTAATCCTTTAGATTAAAAACATGTAATCTAAACAGACAAAGACTTAGGTCTTCACAATAGTGCAGATTTTTACAGAAACTCTAAAAATATTTTGTTGATTTACATGTCAAACCCCTGGACCCACATTGTCTATTTCTGTCTCCCTCAATAATAACTACCAGTCCAGAGCTTCTTGCAGTGTTGGATCATCAGGGCATGCCCGGATGAGACAGTCACACACACTGCTTCTCAAAGATTCAGTCATCCTTTTTTGCTTTATCCTTAATATTATCAGGGGGTCTGCACTTTGTAAAACCAACACATCAAGCAGGAGGGATTTAGCCAGATTTGTGCAGATGCTCCCCAAACCTTAAACCTCCCTAGATGGAGTCATTAAAGGTTTATTGTCACATAAAGATTTTCAGGTTCCCTTTGGACTTCAGTACCAAAGGTAAAGTATTTAGCAGCAATAGAATGCTCTGAATTCAGATTGTTTAAGGAATAAAATGAGTATCCATCTTTTTCTCCATCACGTGCTTCTCTCATAACTACTGTAATAAAAAAATACTAAAAAGGTGATGGTGCATCATGCTTGTTTTAACAATATGCAAAACGCTGAAAATTAGCTCTTTCTGAAAAATAAAATAAAAACTATAAGTATGATTTAAAGTTCATAGCTACTTTTTTATCAAGACAATATTTTTAAAAATAGTACATCCACAGAAAAATTAGGGCCTGATCTTTAGAGGGCTTGCGTGTCTTAAAACAGTTGTAAATGTGCAGAGCAGATCTTCAAAGGGGATGCAAAGTAAATTGCGTCATAAATTAGGTCTGAACTTTCACTAGGCCATCAAAAAAACCTAATATCCTTATAAAAACTATTCCATTGTAGCTCTGACTTAATTGATGTTGTCCTACTGGAGGGTGAACCTCCATCCAAGCCTCTTATTTGCTCACTCCAGCAGGTTTACTTGAAGGACTGCCTACAATTACCTGAATCCATCATTCCATCATCTCTGGGCAGTTTTGCTTTTTCCACTTAAGGAAACCAAAGTATGATGCTGCCACTACCATGTTTAACCATGAATGAGGTGCAGAGTTGATCCACTCATTACTTTTATGCAAAACTAATCTCATCCGAGCACCTTCGTCCTAAACCAAACTATAAACAGGCCTTCATTGCCTTATTTTAATGTCTAATTTAGTAGCTCTTTTTATAAGTGGTAGATTTGTCGGGTACACAATGAATTGTTGTCCTGTAAACTTTTTTTTTCCATTGAGCAGTGAATCTCTGCATCCACTCCAGTGTTACCATGATGCTCTTTGCTGCTTCTCGGATTTATGCTCCCCTTTTTCCCACCTGTCAATTTAGGGCAGGGGTCGGAAGCACTTACAACAAACAAATAGCCATTTTTTTACAGTTGTACATGAATAAAATCAATCTTAATCATAAGACCAACAACATAAGACAACCCTTTTCCAAGTTTAACAGATAAACTTCAAATGTACATCTTGGAGCATAAAATTCTATTCATATTGTTAGAGTGATAATTATAAAATTATTGTGTGGACATATGAAACATTGAAAGAAAGAAGATGCTACATTTGTATCCTGTGATTCAACCAGAAGGGTCATAAACTTTTATGACCTCCAGTAGGTCATGAGGCAGAATCT
>NW_015151176.1:392852-394088 GCF_000732505.1 Cyprinodon variegatus
GCAGGATCCAACAACAAAAATAAATAAATAATAATAATCACTTAAATATATAGTTTGGAAAAAACATTGGTTTGAAGTTTGTGTCAGATTGATCCAAATAATTTAAAATACTTGTAGGAGTGGAAGTTAGAGTATGATACATGCACAAAGCAGATACGATGAAAACCTAAATAAATAGATCTAATGTTGTGTTTGTCCGGTTTTAATATTATGTGTTTCTATGTTTGTGGGTCTTTCAAGTTGTTTGTGTGTCCAAAAAATAATGAAACACAGTTTAGAGGGAGACAGCTTAAATCTGTATTAGCGTGCAGGGGGGGTGTCATTGGAGCGATGACTACAGCATTGTTCTAATTGACAGCCTTCCTAATGCGTCTGCAGGGTCTCCAAAACTATAATTTCGGAACCAAAATTTAAAAATTAATAACCCACAAGAAAATTATTTTAGTCATGCAAGCTACATACAGGGAATAAAATTTTTTTTAGAGGGATTAAATAAGTGAATTGTGCAAGCTAAAACATAGAAACAGCTATGAACCAAAGTTTGGACCATAATTGGGCTCAAGAGAGGGGTTGGTGGTCACAGGGGAAAAACAAGGGGTCACGTAGAAAACACAATAGGTGTTTGAGCAAATGGGGGACCAGGAAGAAAGAGTCCACAAGGGAAGTTCTTCACCTGAGTGTGAATAGATGTTTGCAAATGGGGGAGACATTAAAATAGTAGATGTGTATGAAGCATGGGGGATATTAAATGCATTAAAGGCAAAAACATGAATAGTTTTAACAATTATTAGACAAGCAGTTAGACTTATATGCAATTCAGGAGCCTGTAAAATTTACATTCAAGATAATGTAGGACTAAAACCATCTAAAATGCTAGTTTTTGTACAATCAGCAAATGGTCAAATGGAATACCTTTAAAAATAGAAAACCTTCAAACAGGAAAAAGATTGCAAGGTTCTATGTTTTTGTGGTGGTATCACCAACTTACCACATTAATTTGTTAGGATGGGAATTGATGGGAAAATTAGGCAATTTTTCCCAAACAGGGGGGCATGAAGGCCGAATGTGTGGAACATATAAATAGCGTTTCAACAAAATCTACTTGTGTTTATATACACTATGCTAGAAGCACATTGTCAGATCCACTGGATGAAAGTCTGTTAGTTGAACAGTAGAACACTTTTAATTTGTGCAAAACAGTTTCTGAAACAAGACATTACTATAATGGCTACACAA
>NW_015151176.1:395856-404486 GCF_000732505.1 Cyprinodon variegatus
ATCCTACAGTTCCAAAATGTGGTGGCAGCATTCCAAGCACGTTGCTGAAGATTTAAACAAAACAGACTGTTATCTTGGTACTCATAATCTAACCTCCTATGAATACAATATGAATTGAAAGATGCTGATGTTTTTATGTATAAGAGGAGGGAAATGTTAGAGTGATAATTATAAAATTATTGTGTGGACATATGAAACATTGAAAGAAAGAAGATGCTACATTTGTATCCTGTGATTCAACCAGAAGGGACATAAACTTTTATGACCTCCAGTAGGTCATGAGGCAGAATCACACGGTTGTGTGACTTCCTTCCAGCCAGTTGGTCAATTCACACTTATTACTCTTATTACCTGCATCCTCCCAGATAATCATTACTGGGTCTTCTGTTTTAGGCCCGCCTTATGATGTTGTAAACTCTTAAAAAAAGGCTTTGCCATGAAGGGATCTGTGTGAGAAGGTGCTGGTTTCGGAGCCAACACCTTCTCTCCGCTTCTGCAGACGCTGACGTCATTACAAAACCCTGTCTCTGTGTTGATTATTTCCTCTTAATCTTTCAAACTGACATTTCTCTGGATTAAAACCCAACACATATATTCCAAATTAATGAAAAAACAGCACCTAACATGTAGAGTGAGCAATAGGATTAAAAAAAATATATTAGAAAATAATGATTCCTTGTGTCACTGTTGTCATTCTGTTGTTATAATTTTATGCAAATTGAGCACAAACATCTCAGAAGAAGAATCTGCAACTAGCCTTTTCTTTTCCTATATATTCAAAATGTTTTTAATGTCTACATGTTTTTTGAGGTGAACCTATACCAGTTCTGGGTTGGTCTGTCCCTTTTCATGTTCAGATAATGATCAAAGCTCTGGGATATGTTTTTATTTTTTCTTCAATTCCAATTATAATCTTTCTAACACAAGGGCAGCACCATCCAGTAGCTACAGCCTCTTCCATGCATATTGTCATATTGTGTCTCTTGGATGGGTTGTTTGTGAACAAATGTTGTGCTCTGTAAAATGACAAATAAAGGCATTCTGATTTTGAAAGCTGTGGATCTTGTGTTTTGAGACCAAGCCCTGCTTTCTCTGTAAACTGTCAGCTACTGCATACTGGTTGGTATCTAATGTTCTCTAAAAAACATCTAAAATGAGAAACTAAACGGCTCCAAGTGTGCAGATGCAAATAACATATAAATACACTTTATCTGTCAGTAAAGTATAACAGAATAGAAATTGCATAATCCGAGAGAGCATGTACATTTTCTAATTAATAAGTTAGTTAAAACAGAAAGATGCTGGTTTCCTGGTCTCAGTCTTTAGCTGTAGCCCTGGAGTCTAAATAAATTTTCTCTCCACAAAGAGATGATTAGTATTGCTCATTGATTAAATCCTGTTTTGCCTGAAATACTGCGTTGTAATTTTAAATGAGAACAGAGCTGCCTTTTTTCTGATGCAAATGATTCAAATGGTTTCTCATTCAAAAAGGGTTCAAGAATGATGCAGACTACTTTCCTCAACTCTAAAATAGTATTTGTTTCTAACTTTTATACAAACCTACAGTTTCTATATGCAATGTACAGCTGAGCTGAAATCCTGCAGCAGGAGTTGGGTAATTAATTCCAGGGCTGATGGTAGGTTTCTCTGTGCTGTCCCTTTTCCTCTGCTCCGTCTTTCAGTGTGAGCGCTCAGTGTTGTCAGGGAAAAACTCAAGAGAAATGAGGAGAGAAAGACTGGTCTGGAAAAGAAATTGAAAGAAGTGATTTATTCGTGTGCATTCTCAGAGAAAAATCATGAATAAATTCAGTCAGGGGAGCTTTTATGCATAGCTCTTTGATTGTTTTGTCCTGTCCCTGTAGACAAAATAGAAGAGTTGTGTGCATTCTTCGAAAGCTGCACATCTCTCATTCCCTGAGGTGCTCAGTGAGATATATGGTACTTTTGAACAGTCTGTTCTAAAGTTAAAATAAAACTATCTTGTTCGCAAATAACTGTAATGGGTCAGTCTTTTAACATCATTCCTCTTTCCAAAGAGCACAATGCTGAGCGATGAGGCTCTCTTCAATAGGTTTATCCACTCTGCCTGACTCATCAATCCCCTATGTGACCTGAGGTTTATGCAAGTCTGAACCCATTGCCTTAAAAAAGCCTAATTGAGCTGTGAATTGATAAATCAATGCCAACTTATCCATTTCATACCTGTGTCCACTGGAGCAAATTAGAAGGAGCTCTCCAGTGTGATAATATCATCAAACTTTGAACAAAATGAGCTTAATGTTAAATCTTCTGGCATTAAACATTTTTTTTTTTGGTTAATGTCAAATTTTCTCCCTTTCTCCAATCATAGTCATGTTCTCATACCAACAGTAAGAAACCAACCTGTTCTAGATGTTTTGTTTAACATGGATAGTAGATGGAGTGGGTAAGGATAAAGGGGTTGATAATGAGGTTCAGTCTATCATCTGTCAAAGTAAGAACGAGCTGAGCAGAAAAGTAACTTTTAATTATGAGATATAGATCATGCCTGAAAGAACGAGATCCAGAAGACAAGCAGCTGAAATGGGCTTCCTCACAGTATTACTGGGATCCCATCCTAGACAAGCTACTCTCAGGGTGATCAACATTTATCAGACTGGTTCTGAATGAAACTTTTTCTTCTATATTTTAGACTGTAGTCCTTTAGACAAAAAAAGTTGTCCTACAACTATAACTAAAGTAAGGTATTAAAAGGTCTGCTCTTTCCTGGTTTATTTTTAATTCACAAAAGTTATTTTGCTCAGATTAATCGATCAAACCTTATTTATAGGTCAGTTTTTATACAGTAAAATGTATAACATTAATTAAACATTAATTTAAAAAACATTACCCCAATATCGACTAATATAAAAGAGATCAAATTAAGTTGACGGACACACAAAAAAAATGATTATCGATTTTAACAATTCTATTAAGGCTTAGACTAAACTATTGTATACACAGAATGTATACAGAACGAAAGAATTTTTTACAGCTCTCAAGAAACGCATCGATATGGTCAGTTTGATGTTGAGTCTTTGACATGATTTAGAGTTTTTTAACATTCAGCAGTCTGATGGTGGTGGGCAAGAAGTTGTTTCGGAATCTGCAGGACCTGCATCAGATGCTTCAAAGTCTCTTCCCAGAGAGCAGCAGGGAGAACAGTCCATGGTGGGGGTGTAAGGGGTCATTGATGATGTCACAGGCTCTGTACACACACTGTTGGGATGGAATGTCATTTAAGGAAGGAAGAGGAGCCCTCATGATCTTCTCTGCTCTTCTCACCACTCTTCTTACCTTCTTCCACTCTGAGGCGTTGCAGCCTCAACACCACACAGTGAGACAGTTGGTCAGAATGCTCTCTATGGTGCTTCTGTAGAAGGTCGTGAGGATAGGTGGGGACAAATGGGTTCTCCTCATCCTCCAAAGGAAGTTCATGCCCTTTTGTGCCCTTTGGTCCAGTGAGGTGGTGTTTACAATAATAAATTAAAATTTAAAGTAAGAAAGTAATGATAAATTAAAGGAAAGCCTAACTAATCAATCGCAGAGAATAAGAACCAATGGAAAACCAATCCTGGGATTAAATTAGCAAAAAAGTACTGACATTCTTATAGAGTTCCCCAAGGTTTTATATTGGGCCCTCTCTTGTTCTGATTCTACATGTTTTAGTGATTTGTTTTGTTTTTCTTCCATGCAGTATTTCTTTTTATTCCTATGAGGACGACATACAAATTGGATCAAAGCAGTCGTTACACCTTATTTAGAAAAAGTGAGCTGAATTTAAGCTCACATAATTAAAATTAAAAAGAGTTTATTATTAATTGACAAATTGGGTTTTAATAATAACAATACAACCCGGGGTGCACAAAGCGACCAGATATCCTTATATTCTAAGGTAACTGGAATAAAATGTTCTAAAACAAAGCTAGAGAAACAAAATTGTAGTAATATATTTTCCTATATATTTTTAATACATAGGAAAAGAAAGGCTTGTTGCAGATTCTTCTTCTGAGATTTCCGTGCTCAATTTGCATAAAATTGTCACAACAGAATGACAACAGTGACACAAGGAATCCTTACTTTCTAAAATGTTTTTTGTAGTAGTAATAATAGTGGAAGAAAACCAAAAAATACAGATAGAATACAATAGAATAGAATTTAATTAAACTTTATCGTCATTACACTGTCACAAGTAAAAAGCAAAGAAATGTAGTTTGCATCTATCCAGAAGATATGAAATTATACAGAAATAATTCAATTCTGGGACTCTGGGAAAAAAGATGCGAAGATTACATATATTACCTAAGATTAAATTAAACAGAGAGCTAAAAAAAAATTAAAAAGGTGAATAAAAATAATAACCAATATTTAATCTTAATAAAACAATAAGATCAAATTAAAATATAAGAGAACTAAATACATTAAATAACCAAAAGTTCAACTAAAGGCTAAGGTTTTTAATTTGCTTATACAAACATCAATTTTCATAGCTCCCCTCAGGTCTTTGCGGAGTTTGTTCCAAAGGTCAGGCCTGTAATAAATCAACAGAAGACCTTCTCACAAAACCTGAGGGGTATGGAGCTCTCGTACAGTAAAAGCAAACCCAATAAATAGGTTAGAGCAAAACCCTTAAAACCTAAAAAATAAGAGCCTTCTAATAATTTATAAAACAATTGACCAAATCCTCAGCATTACCTGTACGGACTTGTTTATTTGAGGGTTTGCCTCCTTAGCGGGTAAGCTGAGTTTCAAGAGTGAGAGAGCCATGTTTTCATGGAGGCATGGCCATTTTTCAGAGCAGATAGACTGTAGATGAAAGCAGTAAGTGCATCTTTCAATCCATAATCAAGATCAGTACAGCCTGCGGAGCTTCATAAAGAACAGAGCCACTCTTTTTTATGTGATTGAGCTGAACTTAACTGTACTTCACTGACCTTAACTCAGCTGAGATTATGCATCCCTTCAACCGGCCAAATATGACTTCTGTTTTGAAAGGATTCACATCTTAGTAAAAAATTTGGTGACCTTCTGGGTCAGTACAGTGATGGAGTTGCTTCTTTTTTACTTCTACGATTTAAAACTAAGTTATGAAGCAGTCAAAGGTTCAAAACAGTAAAAGCTTTTTGACAGCAATTCTTTTTACAAATTTTAATAAGAGTTTCTCTGACCCTCAGCACCCCCCAAAATGCTCCCGCTCAGTAATCAAACTATTTGACCAATTACCAGCGAGGTAAGGTGCTATTTTCACTAAACGATAGTAAACTACAAATCATTGTCCAACATATAAATACAATAGAGGCAGAAGGAGAAACCCACCAGTGTGGACCCAGATCTAGAAGATGATGTAATTAGTTGTAAACATCGCGAAACAGAGATGTGCAGAGCTGCAGCTGCACTAATAAAAGCCTCATCTGTCAGATTGTTATGGTGTCCATGCTGTGTTGTTTTCAATGAACTCCCAAAGCAGATAATAAGGATTTAGGCTGTTTGTTACTGATTTTATGCCATTCTACGTATGTTCATACAATCCATAGAAGACCCGAACTCTAATCGTGTCATGATTGGCTTAAGAGACTTAACCCACATGCACAACACCACTGGAAGCAGAGTAAAAGTTTAACAGAGTTTATTGAAGGTTTTCACACAAAGAACATGAACTGGTTCAGGCACTGGTCCGGGACTGGATTCGCTGATGTCTGCAGAGACGGATAGTTTGATTAGCCAGGCAATCAGATGGTTTGTTGAATTTAGATTATTCAGAATATACCTTGAAGAAGTCCAGACAGATCTTTGTGAGAGAGGGAACCGGTTGGGTCCAGAGACTGTTGGTTCAGCAGAGTGCTCAGCAGCAGCAGCGTCTAGCTTCTGACTTGTGAGTGGCAGACCTTGGTTTGAGATTCCAGCTCTTCCTTGAGAGCAGCGGAAGGAGTCCAGATTAAGATCTTCAGGTTTGGCTCCCTTAGGCAGGCAGGCAGGTTTACAGGCAAAGCTCATCCAGAGCTTTAGACTTAGATGGGTTTCCTGTGAGCAAGAAGACAGAGGCAGATTAGAATCAGGTTTCTCTCTAGAGACAACTAAGATTCTATCAGAATAACAGAGGCTCAGGTTCGCGAACCAAACTTGGTCAACACTGCGGCGTTGAAGGAAGGTCTGGCTGCTGCTTATGTAGGAAGGTCTCCTGATGGGCTGATGAGCGTCAGGTGTGCTGGAGGGCTCCAGCCCAGGAGACCCACAGCGCACTCTGCTGGAGAAAGGTGGTGAATCTCCAGATCCCAACAAATCAATGCAATTCTGTGGGTTTGTTTTCAGAATTTCCCTAAACATTAGATTAATGCAACAAACATTAAAAGTGGAGCACATAGTGACATGGCCTTTTTCTTGAAAGGCTGTGTTACTATATCACTAGTCTTTGTAGGTCTCAAATCAGCTTGTTTTGCTTAACCTATTTAGCCGAGGTTAAAGGTGTGCTAAACAGATTACAAAGAACAGAGAAGCATGCTCTGCTGCCTTGTAATAATTACGACAGACGCCGTGCAGAGTGTCATTAACGTGAAACGTCAAAATCCTGCAGGAGTTCAAATGTCCTGTGAGGTGATAGGGTACGGAACAATACATAATTGTCTATTTTTGTAGTTTTAGAATCCTTGCAGCTCTAGTGATTTAACCCCAACGACAAACTGGAATTAGGTTTAGCCTTTTTAAGGAAGACATCAACCACCATCACCCCTGATAAATCAGCTAAAATAATGGATGAAACACATGGAAAATATCTCTGTTTCCTGCTGTTTTTTTTATTTTTTTACTTTGATAAAAGCAACTAAATATTGTTGTAATGGAGTCCAGTGCAGGCTAAAAATCAGCCTAGCTGTCTCTGCCGGGAAGACAGAGTAGATGTCTGGTCACACTGCCATGTTTGAAACACAATGCCAAAATAAACTTCAATGTTACATTGAAATAACTTAGGTGTCCATCGGAAATTCCACAACCTCCGACTTTGTTTAAAAGCTTATTTCCCTAATGAGCTGTCTCCACCTCGTACTGTAACAGCTATGCCTATGTAGACTCTTGTTTTCTTCTGGTAATCACTTAATTTTTCTTTTCTTGATTACTTTGAGTTTCCTCTTTTTGGGCAAAGAGTTCTGGATGTTCCCCCATTTTAATAGGAAACAGCAAATAAAACAACTGACTGCTGTCTTTGTTTGTTTTATAACCCTCTTCCCATATAGCATATACAAATGAAGCGACCAAGGCTAACAAGTTTGTCTCCTTTCAGTTATTTTAATGAAAGATTGCAATGCAACATTGTGTGCATCACCACCTATGTATTAATAATGTTTTATAATAAAAAGCCAAATAAAATACTAGGCAAGGCAGGGTAATTTTAATTGAATAGCACAATTCATTACAAAGACAATGCAAATTGCTTTATATGATTAAAATATAGGAAAATAAAACAGAATCAAAGCAAGTAGGAAAAAAAATAAATTAAATTAGATTAAATTAAATAAAAAATGCAGAAGCAAAAGACAGTTGGGCTAAAAAATAAAAAAGTTGAACTAATGATGTTTCAGTTGAACTGTTTAACTAGAACAGTCGAAGGCAATCCTAAACAAATGTGTTTTTAATCTTGATTTAAAGGAACTCAGGCTTTCCGCACTTTTACAGTTTTCTGGAAGTTTTTTCCAGATAAGTAGAGCATAAGAAATAAAATGCTGCTTCTCCATGTTTAGTTCTGGTTCTATGTATGCAGAGCAGGCTGGAGCCAGAAGACCTGAGTGGTCTGGAGGGTTGATACGCTGATAGCAAGTCTGTGATGTATTTAGGTGCTAAGCAGAGTGCGAAATACCTGTCAATATTTGGGGGGGTCCCCATCTCCCGATTGTTGCACAATACCAATCAAAATGTTCTCAATATGAAATAGGCCTATAACATTACAATGTCAAAGTTAAAGTCAGCTTTAATGTCAATTCTTCACATTCACCAGACATACAAGGACTCGAGAGGACGTTTCTCATTCACCAACAGTGAAACAGATAAAGTGCACAGGCACAACAGATAAGATCAGTTCCTAATACTAAAATTTAAACATTCAATTTCACAATTAAATATAAAATGTGCAATATTATAAAATAAATACTTATGCTAGTGCAAAAAGGCAGATGGCAATTGCAGCAGAAAAAATATTATTATTATTATTACTAATTATCTGAGATATATTTGTAACAGTTACAGTGCAAAAGAACAGTAAATACATATAGTAATAATAGTAGTGCAGGAGACAGTTTGTCCGGAGGGATTTATTTTTGGGGGGGGGGTCAGCTTCCTGACAGCCTGGAGAATGAAGCTTTTTGTGAATCTGCTGGAGCGCGCAAAAGCCTGAACAGGCAGTCAGTCTATGAAAACACACACACGCACAAAGACTGTCTGTCTGTGTCTGTTGGGATCCAAGGTTTGCCCTCCAGAGGGCGGTGTGGATCCCATTTTGTAGCTTCTGTTTCTGTTTGTATCCCTTCCTGTGAGCTTCTTTTCCTGTGGGGATCCAGAGGTTGCCCACCAGAGGGCGATGTGGATCCTTCTCCTGGGAGCTGGTTCTCAGCGCACAGCTGTTTCCC
>NW_015151176.1:408091-409346 GCF_000732505.1 Cyprinodon variegatus
GTGAGTAGAAAATGAAGGCTAATCATGTTTTGGGTGTACTATTCCTTTAAGTTAGAATCGACCAAAGATGCCTCGGCTCGACTTCTTGTGGTTGCCGTCCTGGTTTCCAGGAAGAAGAGAGGCGATGTCCTGCTTTAATCCAGCTTCTGACGAATGGAACTGGGTCAAATTTGTCCAGAGAGGGTCCATTGAGGTCCACAAACAGGAGTGAAGACATGCTGTCTTCACGCGATCTGTTCCGCGTCTGGTTGCTCGTGTTAAGTACGGAAAAGCACATGGCTAATTTGCATACGCGAACAGGATTGGCTGGCTCCACTTGGCAAAAAATTTGACATATTTGTGAATAAATGTTTTGAATTTTAAATATTGGACATGTTGAGCTTAAAAATATTTTAGTGACCATTGATGACAAAAAATTGTTATTTTAAAATTTTTGACACAATTTAAGACCCCCTTTATATTTTGCTTTTGAGGCTTTCAGGGGGTGTCATTGGTCAATCGGGGGGTCAAGCCCCCCCGGACCCCAAGTATTTCACACACTGGTGCTAAGCCATTCAGAGATTTATAGACTAACAGAAGTATTTTAAAGTCTATTCTCTGAGATACAGGGAGCCAGTGTAAAGGACTTTAGAACTGGGGTGATGTGCTCTACTTTCTTAGTCTTAGTGATAACATAGGCAGCAGCGTTCTGGATCAGCTGCAGCTGTCTGATCCATTTTTTAGGCAGACCTGTGAAAACACTGTTGCAGTAATCGAGTCGACTAAAAATAAACGCATGGATTAGTTTTTCCAGATCATGCTGAGACATTAGTCCTTTAATCCTGGAAATGTTCTTCAAGTTATGGAAAGCCAACCTTGTAATTGTCTCTTAATGCTTTTGGAGGTTCAAGTCAGAATCCAGCCCTACACCTAGATTTCGGGCCTGATCAGTGCTTACTAGCAGAAGCGACTGAAGCTGTATGCTAACTTTAGATCTCTCCTCTATTGGTCCAAAGATTATTGCTTCTGTTTTTTTTTTGTTTTTTTTTATTCAGTTGAAGAAAATGATGGCTCATCCAGGCATTGATTTCTTCTAAGCATTTCCTCAGTGCTTGAATTGGTTCATAATCACCTGGTGACATGGTGATGTAGAGCTGTGTGTCATCTGCATAGTTATGGTAGCTGATGTTGTTGTTTTTTATTAACTGAGCAAGAGGGAGCATATAGATATTGAATAGGAGGGGACCCAGGATGGACCCTTGGGGAACCCCACATG
>NW_015151176.1:409451-423680 GCF_000732505.1 Cyprinodon variegatus
ACTAAGGTCAACACTGTGGAGTCGGGGCAAGGTCTGGCAGATGGTTATAAAGGGAAGGTCTCTTGATGAGTAGATGCGTCTCAGATGTGCTGGAAGACTCCAGCTCCAGAAGACCCACGGCGCACTCTGCTGGAGGAAGGTGGTACAGCTCCAGATCCCAACACTGGTGGAGTGGCGTTCAGGAGCCATGGGCACAGGAGGATTTGTTAACTTGTCGACTGTGACAAATAACGCACGAGTTTTATTTATGTTCTTGTTAATGATTTCAGAGAAGAAAGATTCTCTTGCATCTTTCAGTTGTAAGTTATATCTGTAAAGTCTCTCTTTATAGATGTCATAGTGAATCTGGAGTTTTGTCTTTCTCCACCTGCGTTCAGCTTTTCGACACTCCTTTTTTTGATTTCTAAACGCTGGAGCACTTTCTCCAAGGTTGATTTTCTCTTTCTGGAAAAGACTTTCACTTTAATTGGAGCAATGCAGCTAATGATGTCTGAGACTTTAGACTGAAAGTTATCTACTAGCTCATCTACTGAGTTGCACCCCAAGGTTGAAGAAGCAGAGTAAGCTTGAATAAAAGTTTCTGTGACATTTTCCTGAAAGGTGTGTTTTCTTATGATGTCCCTTTGGCTAAATGAGTCAATGGAAATGATGCCCCGAAGGTAACAGAAAAGTGATCAGATAGGGCAACATCAGTAACATTGACTTTAGAAATCTTCAGACCTTTAGTGATGATCAAGTCTAAAATATGTCCCTGTTTGTTTAACATGTTGAGTAAAACAAAAGTTTCTAAGTGTGTCACACAGTTCTTTTGCTCTTCAGTCTTCAAGGTTGTCAACATGAAAGTCAAAGTCTCATAATCAAAGCCTATCACAGACAGGAGGTCACTAAAATCATTAAAAAAGTTTGATGTGGATTTAGGAGGCCTGTAAACATTTAGAAACAAAGTTCGTAACGGACTCTTTACCTGCAGAGCCAAATGTTTAAAAGAGTCAAATTTACCCAAAAACACATCTTTACACTTCAGTGAATCATTAAACAATGTTGCCACTCCTCCACCTTTACTTTGCTGTCTGCACTCCCAAAGAAAACTGTAGTTTGGAGGAGACGACTCCAACAGAATATGTGCTTCGTTAAGTTCATGTAACCATGTTTCTGTTAAAAACATGACATCAACATTATTGTCAATAATGAAGTCATTAATTAAAAGGGATTTTCCTGACAGAGATCTAACGTTTAATAAAGCCAGTTTATATGACTTAGTGGTTGATGTTGTCACTGTGGCAGGCTGCATCTGACAGTTTATGACTCTGAAGCGTCTGTTCCTGTTTGTTCCCATTTTGTTTTTCTTATTTCTGCCACGTATCATCACAGATATTCCATAATCTCCGGTAAAAGGCCCAAGCTGATGCTGGAAACTGTTATGTCTGATAAGCTTGTTGCCAGGGCCCGGTGTGTATCACAGGGAAGTTATCTGAAGGTCCTGAGCACAAGCACGTTTCGTGATATGTAGAGGAGGATCTGGGGCTCTGCAGCTTTTAGAATATGCTGTTTTTTTCATATAGCTGTGGTTTTCAGAATGGCTATGTGGAGAGGATGTCAACTGTAGGCCAATCTTAAAAACGTTGTTCATGTTATGAGAAAATTCCAGAAAAGGAACATCTGGGCTTTGTGGAGAAGAGGCGGAGGTGGGTGCAGTCTGGACTGGTGTCTGTGGGGATGGAGATGTTTGGTTCTCTTTGGAATTTAAAGGGGAGTCCTCTTTTTGTCCTGCTGAAATCTGGGATGAATCCCCCTGTAGTTCTGACGTAGGCTCTTTCTGTGTCATCTTTCTGGACATTTTTATCTTGGCTTGTTCGGGCTGCACTGGGCTTATCGTTTGTTTAGTCACTGGTTGAGCTTTGTTTTGGAACAAGTCTGATGGTGCATGGTTCACAGAATAGAAAATATTTGACATTAGCCGTTTTGCACCTCACCTATTTAGAGAGAAACCATCTCTGTTGAACAGATGTCTCATCTTCCAAAAGATGTTAAAGTTGTCTATGAACGTTACAGCAGTTTGTTTGCATGTTGTATTCAGCCATTTGTTTAACATAAGAACTCTGAAAAACATTTCATCTCCACAATTAATGGGCATGTGAGGACCGCTGAGAAACACCTTGACATTAAGGCAATCAACTAAATTCAGCAGACGAATGTAATCCTCTTTCAATAATACTGATTTTCTCAGGGCTGCGTCGCCCAAGGCTTCAGCTTGTATGATGAGTTTTTCCAAGGTCAGGCGTTTTTGTTCATGATCTTTGGAAGGATGTCTGATACATTAGACACCAGGCCACAGTTCAAAGGGTTATAAATCAACACCTCTGTGTTTTTCTTGTTATAGAAATGTTTAATCCCACTTATAGACCCATTGCATAATATCAGGGTCCTTGGCCCTGTGGCCTGTTTTTCTCTGGTAGCTTAGAGTGAAGATTGTTGACATACCTTTGATTGTCGTTGTGATCCTTCTGGGTCTCATCTTGGAGTGGAGCAAATCTGTTTTGTAACGGAATTCCAACATTTCCAGCAGGTTTATTCCTATCATTTGTTGTAAGAACATCTCGTTTTTGTTTTACTTTTCTTGGGACACCTCTCTGTGGTCTCGGACAGTTTTCTCTGTCTAGGTGGTGTTTGTTGATTCTTTGGTTTTCCACCCAGAGTGGTCCAGGGATTCTCATTTTCCTCTGGGAACTGTTTGTTCGCTGAGTTGCTGGGCTGGTGGTCCCCCTTCGGAATCACATGCAGCGTTGTTTCATTTCCATGCGTGGCGTTTACATCGTAGTTCACTTCAAGTTGGTGGATTTTCAGCTCCATGACAGCTATTTTCTGTAGAAGCTTATCAAAGTCCTCCATGCTGAAGGTAGGCATCCTTTGAATCGGGTGGTTCTTCTCCATATCCACTTCATGTTAAAGTCTTTCCATAAGAGCGTTTTTCATGAGAACTGCCTCCTCTGGGCTGTTGCAGAGAGGCATCTTGTGTTGAATAGCTGAAAACTAAAAAAAAACTGTCCCTTTAAGAAATAATGATCAGAAAAATGATTCAAACAGGCCAAGGAAAACTATGATTCCACAATATACAGATGGCAGACTGTCAAGGTACAATGCTGAAACTCACTGTGTTGGGAGCTGGAGAAGTACCACCTTCCTCCAGCAGAGTCCGCCGTGGATCCTCCTGAGCTGAGCCTCCTGCACAGCTGAGGCTCATTCCATCATCAGAGGATCCACAGTATTTAAGCTGTCTTCAGACCTTGCCTCGACGCCGCAGTGTTTAATCCAGTTGGTTAGCACCTAAGCCCAGTATCTCTGAGAACCTTCGTTGATTTTTGAATCCAGACAGGATTCTAACCTTTGTCTCTGTTTTCCAGGAAACCTGTTTTTCTCCTGTGAAGCTCAGGAAGAGCTTAACCTGCCGAGCCTGCCCTCTGAGCCAAACCTGAAGACTCTCTCTGGATTTCCATGCAGCTCTGGACCAAGAGCTGGAAACTCAAAGCCAAGGTCAGCTCTCTCTCAAGAAGTAAGACGCTGAAGCAGTTAACGGACTCTGCTGAACAAACTATCTCCGGACCCAACTGTTTCCCTCTCAAGGCTTTAACCAAGAACCCTCAAGGTACAAATCTGAGACTGTCTGAATCAAACTCTTCTGAGCAAACGCTAACTGAACTGTCGCCCACGTAGACTCCAGTGAACCAGTTCCCCAGGCCTGAACCAGAACCAGTGATTAATACAGTGCTTGTGACAATAAACATTGTTAAACCTTTTACTTCTGTTTCCGTCTCCGTCGTGTTCTGCATAACTGGGTCTCACTAGTGAACCCATCATGACACACTGAGCTTCAGCTTTGTACCTTGGCTGAGAGCCATTTATTTTTTTGAAAATATATTTGTAGAAACAGTCAAGTATCTTGATTTTCTTCTCCTGTGGCCACAGAAGTAATTGGACACCAAGATTTAATGATGTATACTTTTAAATATATATTGTATTATGTATTTATACTTTTCCTTTGAGCCAAAATTGATTTTTGCATAACAGCATTGGATAAATTGGATGAAAACATAATAAAGAACATTTAAAATATGAATGCAATTGATTTAAAACGAAAACACACACTGAATTATTTGTTGGGGTCATTAGGCTTTTTTTTGCATGTTTATTTATTCATATAATTATTTCTCAGTGAAAGTGTGCTGCATGGAAATGAACAAGTCTGATAAATAAAAGTTTAAAAGTAGAAAATGAGTCACAAACACAGAGGTGAATAAAGATAAAGGTTATTGAAATACGTTGCAGGAGAAACTTTGCACCATCTGGGGAACTCATCAATGTTCCTGTTTGGAAAATGTAAAAGAAGAGTTTCCCTTGTTGGCTGCATTGCAGAGCTGACAGTGAAAAAATGCAGATATTTTCTGCTTTTCCAACCATCAGGAAAGGTTTAAGTACACCTACAGACATTGTTTATTCTGTCATGCAGTAGAGAAAATCAGGGCTGAATATACATCATTACTGCTTTTTCTTATATGCTGTTCTTTGTTTTCTGTCATTAAAAGTGTATAAAAATATTCTGAAAGCTTATAGGCTATTTTCTTCCCCTCATAGTTCAACATACGGGTTAAGTGAAGAGCTTTGTTTCATGTATAAGCAGAGAAGACAGCAGGAAATCCTCATTAGAGGCATTCCATTTGGCTTTTTGTATCTAAACACCTCTTTATTTTTAGTAACTGAATAAGTAAATTCTGGTTGTTTGTAAATTATGTGGTTTGACTCTACTCGTTAAACTCCAGAAGCTCTTTGCTTTTTATTTATTTATTTCCTTGCTGAAATATGCCTCTCATGGTGTTTCATCATATTATCTAATTAAAAACCAGATAAGGATGTTGGCTACAGAAAGGTTACACTGACAAATACATTTTTAATACGCTAAAATGCAGTCATAGCATTTCCCATCATGGAACATTCAAATTATTTTATCATCCTGATACATTTGAGGCCATCACTTTCCTCTCTAACTCACTGCAACATCGGATTTAGCTTTTATTTTATCAAGGTATTATAGTTCAAGGCAAATCTACAGTAAATCTGTTGCAGGTGTTTTTCTTTTTTTGCATTGCTGGGAATGAATAAAAAAATCACAAACTTAATTGATGTAAATGGGGGCCTTTGATTTGCAGTTTGTGCAGGATATTAGGGACGGTGATATGAATAAAGGACTGAGCTATCTTTGTGTATTTTCACTGCAAAATACCAAAAGCAGAAAAACCTCATATCTGGCCTATGGTATTATTATGTCTTGCTGTAGTTGTCCTGATGATAGGTAAGCATCTGACCAACATGCACTAAACCTGGATAGGTTTAAGGTTTTATTAACCACAGATTGTTTAGAGTAATAGCTGGAAACAGACAAAGTGTTTCTGGGTCATTGGTGGACGTCAGGTTGAATAGAGTTCTGGGGACAGGACACCTGAGTTGAATGGATAGAGCACTGGCTCTTTATTTGAAGAATTGATCTTCTAGGGAGAGATGATGGGGATCTGATTTGGGGAGAAGGATCTGGCTTGAACGGTTAGAGGGAATCCAGGAAGCTAAAGTTCTGTACACTAGCAGGTTTGAGGCCCAGGGAGCACGGTGGAGAGTGGAACAAGTCTGATAAGCCCTAGAGGATGTGGAGCGAAGAGCCATGAGCTGCCAGCTGTAGTTTGAGGTCCAGGTCTTTCTTTATGTAAAGCAAGAACACAGTGGTTGCAGGATTCTTTAAAGCTCCACTGATGGTGATGGTTTGCAGGTGTGTGTAAAACACTGCAACCACGGCTGCCACCCTAGCTCCCTGACACCACATAGGGGAGAAATTAAGAAACTGATGCTAGAGGTGAAAAAACAAATCCAGACATCTTTAAGCATTTTAAAGTACATACTGAAGTGTATTTTGTGCTATTTTATGAAAGAGGGCATAGCTCTGAAGTGGAAGGATAATTACACATTATTTTTTACAATATATACAAAATTGCAAGGTTAAAAGCAAATAACTTAAAAAGTAAAAAAAAAAAAAAATTCATGTTCGGGGTGTTTTTTTTTCTTTCTGTCATTATTTTTACAAATTTCTTATACAAAAACTTTGTACATTTGTATTTCACTATCTTAAAAAGACACACTCTAATATTGCAAAAAATAGTTGTTGTCTATTTTAATAGAACATTTCACTTTCTTTTTCAACCTACTACAACAACATTACAACAAGGAATATAATGAATAGAGATTAGTAAACTGCACATGTATGTAAATATGTGCACATAGGACATAAATCTATCAGTGTTGACACAGATTTCTAAGATGTGATCTAAATGTTGAACACAACAGTTTGTGTAATTGTGTTAAAGCTAAGGCCACCTCTCAGTCACACCTGGCAGTGGCTCTGGCAGATGATTCACTTTTATCTTTAATTTTAAAAAAATTATCAATGGAGATTTTGCAAGACAATGGACATTTTTTATACTTTAAAAGCATATTTAGAGGATTGTTTTCTTAAGGATTTGACAGTGGTGATACGAAAGATGATCTAAGGGCTACCCGTGTGTAGTTTAATCTCAGTATAATTCAAGTTGCAGTGTGAAGTCCACCAGATGTTAGGAAATAAATGAGGAAACAGCAGGCAGATCAGGGGGATGCCCTTTAGGTAGGTTTAAAGTAGGGTTAGGGTGCACACAGGAGGATGTATTGTTGGTATCCCTCGTTTAATGAAAGAAAAACCCAATATGGTCACAGAAATAACTTGAATCTGACTGATTTAAGGAATAAAAAAAAATGCTTTTTGAAAAGCAAAAATGTTTGCTTTTCAACTAGGCTTCATCAGAATGTTTAAAAAATAATAAAGTCATGAAACTGGCCAGGGCAAAAAATGATACCTTTAATCTAGCAGGAAATCACTGCAATCAAACGATTCCTGTAACTGTCAATGAATCATCTGCTCCTCTCAGCAGGTATTTCACAGATCCTCTTTTATTAAACAAGGGGTACAGACGATGTGTGTAAAACATTATATCCCAAGCTTTCAATATATCATAAAGAAGACCCACAAGCTTTATAAAACTGCATGGATTTCAAATGGTTTGAGAAAGAGAAGAAGCAGCAAATAGTGCAAACTCTGGAAGAGCTGCAGATATCAGCAGCTTGGGTGTGAGGAGCTAGCTTTTATGGAAAGGTTTAAAGATTGTTGAACAGAATGGCATTAAGAAGTCCAGGCTGCTGTTGGTATAGCTTTGTTAACAATAAAATGAAATATTTGGCAGGAAGGTTGAATCCGGAATACACCATAAACAAGGTGTTGGCAGCATCATGCTGTGGGCATTATTTGCTTCACCAAGATGAGGTGAAGCTGGAGTAAAATTGCAGAGGAAAAATAAAGGTTCACCCCACCGCAGCACAGCATAATTAAACATAGAACCAGAGCAATAATGGAAAGTTCTGATTAAAACATGATTTGATTGATTGATTGATTGATTGATTGATTGATTGATTGATTGATTGATTGATTGATTGATTGATTGATTGATTGATTAATTGATTGATTGATTGATCAGTCAATCAGTTGGGTTCATTTGAATAGGGGATGTGCAATTTAATTAAAAAACATGGCATAATAATTCTCCTGGCCTTGATGTTAAAAAAGCATAAGATAAAAGAATAAAGTTCAGTGCCACACACCGTTCATAAGGACATGAGATTAAATTGGATAGATCCTGACAAAATGACAGCAAAACAAAACATACTTCTAAGTTTATCTTTTAGGATGATCCAGTTATAATACAGAATTCAATTATTATATTTTTCATCCAATCTTACTTAGTTCGACTTATCGAATAATTAGCAAATCATCATCTACTGTTGTGGAAAGATGGTAGAAAAAATTCTGATGTAGCCCACATTTTTGTTATTAATCTTTGTGGCAAAAGCTTAAAACCTAAAATTCTAACCCACTTTGTAATGGTATTGTACAGAATATTAGATGATACTAAAGTTTGTGGTTGAATGTGGCAACCCATATTTGATGTCATTCAGAAGGCCTAGACCAAAGCAAATGAAAACAATACATTCATTAAATAATCATAAAGAATCTGACACTTATTTTTTTTTCCGAATTATTGTGAATTCCAAGAGGAGAATCAGTTCAGCATGTTTTTACTCCTTTGAAAAGAAGTTGTGCTAAAGGAGATCCAAATACCTGTCATTGTTGAGAGGATTTGACAGTAAATGCAACATTATGCATGCTTGAAACATAGGTTCTTCCAAGTCTAAAGAAAAATGTATATTTTTTGGGTCTGTGGTGCAAAGTGTGATTATTTCTGCAGCAGCAGCAACAACAACAACTGAGCAAGCTAATAAAGAAAAATAGTTCCGTGCATGTGGGGCAGCTCCGGAGCACCAAGGGGATGATGGGAAAGAAGAATGCAGCTCCACTTCTCAACATGATGCACCACTCTGCACATCTCCTTCACAACATCCTGATTAAACAGTCACCTCACTTAGAAGGGTCTTCATCTTTGCTGCAAGCCCAATTTTAACTCAAAATAATACGTTTCACAAAGACAAAACCATTTCTTGTCTAAATCTATTGGTTTTATTATATCTTTATGTGGACTAACATTAATCTTTATTACTCTATGGTGTGACACGACTGTTGAATAATTTATACTATCAGCAGCAAAGTTTTTCATCTGATGTTTTTAATCTCTCACTTGATCTTAAATTTCCTCATAAAGACGTTTTATGAAATTCTTTATACTGATAACAGCAATGTTCCTTAAATTTAAATTCCTCTAAAAGCACTGATACCTCAGCCATATCTAACACGGCATATCTGTCTCCTTTAGAGCTTCTCACATGTCTCTGTCATGGTTGATCTTTTCAATGATGACGAAACTGCAGAGTCCATCCTGGGTGGCACAACTCAGCCAGGGTTAAAGTCCTCTATCTGCAAAGGAGTTGAAATGTTGAGGGGCACATTGGACCAGTGGGATTAAACATTTTAGAAATTCTGATAAAATTCTAATAATGTAATTCGGAAAAGTCCATCTTTAATTCCAAACATTTTTATTCCAATAGTTTTGTGCCTAATGATCTGGGAAAAAAAGCTAAATGAAGCTTGTGTTTTAAATATTTAAGAAACAGAAGCATAGGCTGTTAGGATCCGGGGCCTTGCCCACCAGAGGGCGCCGTGGATCCATGCCTGGGGAGCTTGGGCTCAGCATGGACAGCTGTTTTCCATCTGTTGATTAAGGAAGCTTTCCCTATATAAGCTGAGTGTGAGCTCCCCTCTGAGCCGGATTGTTGTGTTTCCTGTGCCACCATGCCTGTCTGAACTTAGAACCTGCAGTTTCCTGTGTGTTCCAATAAATATTGGACTTTTAATCCTCCCTCTGTGTCTGTGAGTTCTGCATTTGGGTTAGTAAAACCATTGCTTCATGACATAGGCTACTATAGTGTATATTAAGATTACTATCCATCCATCCATTTTCTAACATGCTTATCCCAAGTGGCGTCACAAGGGGTGCTGGTGCATATCTCGAGCTGTCTACAGGCAAGGTATACCCTGGACAGGTCTCCAGTCCATCGCAGGGTAACACAAAGACAAACAGGACAAACAACCATTCACACACACACTCACACCTAAGCGGACTGTAGAGAAGCCAGACTGTGGGAGGAAGCCGGAGTGCCCAGAGATAACTCACGCATGCCTAGTGAGAACATGCAAACTCCATGCAGAAAGACCCCGGGCTGGGAATCGGGCTACCCACTGAGCAGCCCCCTAGATGAAGATCACTCTTCTTCGGTAAATTAATAGGCAACGTTTCCTCTTTGTTGGTTATCATCATTTACAACACCACATTTATTTCTATGGGGACCACCAGCCCATTTATTTCTACGTATGTTAAGAATGTTTAATGTTTTCTTTAAAGGTTTTTTTGTTGGTTTTGTTTTAAATTTCATTTGATGTTTCTTTTTTTATGCCATTACTGCTACTATACAAATAAACTTTGCTTACATTATTTACCATTTGGAAAGAGGCTCTAATCCCCTATGACAATTTAGCCTGCAGCGTTTAGGGGTCTGAAGGCCGCTGGAAGATTATCAAAGTGTCTTGATTTTTGTCCTGCCCTCTTTGTGTTCACTCTACCTCTCCTGACCACCACTGATTGTTCCCACCTGACCTTAAGCTCCTGCTCTGTGCGAGATCGTTTGCCTTTCACAGTTTCAAGCCCTGCTTCATGAGCCAAGTATTTCCCTACCTGTCTCTGACCACAGCCTAAGTCCTGACCTTACCATTGAGTGAGTTCTAACCTTTCTGATTTATGCTGAACTCCTCAAAACTCTGAATCTGATTAAGCCCCCTGGATTTTTGAAAACCCTCTGCCTGAGTGATCTTTTGTGCATGACCCTAGACTGAAAGGGATTTCAAACTGGATTGTGGATGTCTGTACCTCTGCTCTCTTTAACCCCCACACCCCAAGCCCTCAAGGTTCCCTACCTCTAATTGGACCAAGCCCTGCTGTAGCTGAACCTGGTAATTCTTGTTTGTTTTTTTTCTATTTTTTGAATCTTCCCCAACAGAATCTTATCTCCTTTTTGTGTTCCAGGACCACTAGAGACTCCCAGAACTGACAGAACCATTGCTATTTTCAAATAAATCTTTTTACTCAATCTCGTGTTTGGCTGTGTGTTGGGTTCTGGCCTCTTCTGAAACCTGACACAAAATGTGTCACACATAATATAGTTAATGTAACACCAACAACAGCCTTGCAAATGATCTGCTTTACAATCCCCACGATGCAACGCACCAGGGGAGCCATGCAAATTAGATGTTCATGTGTCGGGGGCTCTTTAAAGATTAACCTTCCAGCAGTTTAAATAGCTCTTGTAGTGGTCAGTGTAAGGTCTGCAGACTCTAATGTGATCACCCCATCTTAAGCCCTGTCATCAAAAGAAACAAACTGCTTTACGATCACCAAGACACTTAAAGATGTCAAGAAGCTGGAATAACATTCAATTCTATTCAATTCAGTTTATCTATAAAATACTGTCCTCTAAGACATTTTGCAAAAAAAAGTTTAATAATTAGGTCCAGTCAAACTGACTTATTTCAAATCAGGTAAATATGTTGTGTTATTCTATAGTTTTCCAGTAAACGCTGTACTTAAGGACATCATCACTCTCCTGAGGCTCTGAAGTGATAATTGAATCAAGTCCTCATGTTTCCTATGAGCTGCTGCAAGCCTAAATCGTAACCTTTCCTCCTAATATTATACAGATATAGCCTTATTTGTAGCAGATTGTTTATAAGCTACAACAAACACCAGCTGTGGATGTAGTGTATGCACATGCATGTTCTTCTTCTTTCACTTGTTTTCTTTATGCCGTAGATGAAAGTCAAACAGTAGGGCAGCTATTTTTCTCTGTGACAGCTCCGTTTTTACTCAGAACCTTCCTCATTACAGAACAACTTCACACAAATTTACCAGCCAACTCAGACAGAAGGTGAAATATGATTTTACAAGCTGAAGCTCAGGGTTCCGATTGATTCATTAGCATAGAATTTGTTCTGGATTTGTCTCTGTTGAATTGGTGCGTCACTATGTTTGCATGCTTGAAATGCATCTGAAGCTCTAATGGTTTACCTGCTGTGCAGAGATTTACTGATCGGCGGGCCAGACGCATCCGTGCATACTAGTTAAAGTGCCTGCTTAAAGGCTCTGGTCCTGCTGACAGAGGCTGGAGATGCAGCTTGAAAGCCTCAGGCTAAAACATTGAATCTATGTGAAATACATTTGTTTCACAAAGCTCCAGCAAAAATCCCATCTCATTTTACAATTATCTATTTAAAACCCAAGGCATACACCATCATGCTCATTTAGAGAATCCCTTTTAATGGCAGCTCATCACTCAGAAAATAACATGTTTTGCTTCTTGCTTTGACAGAAAACAGTTATTAATGCACACCCAAGAATCTAAAATGGATTTGGTTCTTATACCTCATTTGTACTGTTTTCCCTGAAAAGCTTCTCTCTTTTCTTGTGTTAAACCACAGCTTTGCCACAGAGAAGGTCTTTGTTCTTGCTTTTTATTCAGTCAGCAAGAGGAGGACTGTTTTTTTGTTGTTTTTTTATACATTGCATCATCTCTTCCCTTGGAAGTAGATCCCTCCAAAGTCACCTTAAGCAACACAGTTCCTTTCTTTTAACCTGCATTTATGTGTTTATGGTGTTGTGGAACTGGATTGTTGTTTTTTTTTTCATTATTTTTTTCGGGGGGGTTAATGAAATATTCTGACTTCTTATGATCATTTTCAGTTCAACTTCCCCCACCCTCTTCACTACAGATATAAAATTAAAAGATCTATACCTAGCAGTTGTCTAACATAGCTGTGTTTCTTTTAATTGGCTGCTCTGCAGTCTGAACTCCAACGAAAATATAAAAACAGCAGTTCTTGTAACTATAGAAATAAAATCTACTAAGCTATTCATGCTTCCATCCATTCATCTATCAATCCAACTTTTCATTGTTTTGTTTTTTTATCTAAGACTGTCTTGCTATGTCTTTTATAGGTCCTTCAGAGAGACCTAGACCATTTTCAGGCCATATATAAGCTCCTTTTCGCTTATATATTACGCAGTTAATAGGAATCCTGTCTTATATCCATCCATCCATCCATTATCTGACCCGCTTGTTCCAATTGGGGTTGCGAGGGGTGCTGGTGCCTATCTCCAGCTGTCAATGGGCGAGAGGCGGGGTACGCCCTGGACAGGTCGCCAGTCTATCGCAGGGCAACACAGAGACAAACAGGACATACAATCATTCACTCACACCTAAGGAGAATTTAGAGAAGCCAATTAACCTAACAGTCATGTTTTTGGACTGTGGGAGGAAGCCAGTGTACCCGGAGAGAACCCATGTAAGGCAGCTGTGCTACCCACTGCGCCACTGGGCAGCCCGGAATCTTGTCTTATATGTCCTTGATATTTCCCATCAGCATGAGAGAGACTGCACTACACCTTCAGTCCAGTGGGTGGCAATAATAAGAACACACAACCTCCTGTACGCAGGACTCCCAACCTTCATAAAGGCATTTTTAAAGTTTCTCATACCTCATCCAAAAAAGGTGGTTTATCTTGAGCTATTTTCTATAAATATGCTGCTATAAGTTTAGGCTGCTGGAGGACATAAGGACTACTTTTCATTCTTCTGATTTAATCTCTACTCTGCAGTATTTGCTTTAGTGTACTCCAATGGTAAGACTGGTTTTCCAGTGCAACTCAAGTGTTTTACCATTTGGAGTCAAACATCTGTTGCACCATTTTACTCTTGATCTTGGACTTATCTTTCTTTACAGCTAAGCTGGTTCCATACTCAACCGTCTTCATTGCTTCAGCTTGCTGACCGATTGTACTCATTTGCAGTGAAATAATCCTGGTCACATGTTTTTTTTTATGGTAAATATTGCAGAAATGTTATATTTACTAACAAACTGAAAAACAAAGCATAAGAGACAAAAGTAAAAAATACTACATAGACACTAATTTGTCATTAATACATGGTATGCAACCAGAGTGAGTTACTGGAGTATACATTTTAAAAATATCAAATACAAGGATATTGTACCTTATTTGTACAATTTGAGCAAAACTAATGTCAAATGCCCCTATCTGACATCCAGGTAAATGTACGAACTCCAGGTCTCCTGTGATTCCCCCAATGCTGACCTAATTTCTAAAAGTTAAGGTAAAGGATTTAAATTTAGATACTTGGGAAACAATTTTACGAGCAGACCGACATGTCTGAGTTTAGACTTAGAGAGACTTAGACAGATTTTACTTGTCATTTTGTTTACACAAGTGTAAAACAAAAAGAAATTTTGTTTGGAACAGCTCTCTGGATAATTTCATTTCTTTTAAAAGGTCAGCCTTGAAAAATAGTAAAAAAAATAAATAAATAAATAAAATAAATAAATAACATAAATATAAAATTACATAAATATATATATATACACTGCCTGGCCAAAAAAAAAGTCACCACCTGGATTCAACTAATCAAATAGGTACGAGCCTCATATTGGATAATTACTGCATGGGCGATTATCTTTCAGCTGACAACAAGTTATTTAACCCCAAGTGGTGCAATGACTTGCTTCTCATTTCCTAAACAACCATGTCG